>NC_086371.1:9366479-9667868 GCF_036324505.1 Eleginops maclovinus
AATTTTATGAGTACAGTACATATGGTCCATTGTAAAAACCACTGGCAGATGGCAAATGCTTGAGTTGGCTCAATAACTTTTCAACATGTATTTCTAGGTGTTCTGAAAACTGTCTCCGGCTCAGGGTTACTACAAAAACTCAATGACAAAATATTCCTCTACAACACCGTCTCCTAGAATAACAGATTTAGTCAAGACCTTGTTACCATTGCGTTGTTACGGAAAATATAAAAATTGCTGCCTTTATTACGTTCACAGGCAAAAAAAATCTCGTTTAGAGAGTGCTATTGTATAACTCAATGATGGTGTGGAGGTTGTAGCAGTGTATTGTGATCTATTCACTTGGAATAATGAATGGGGTTATGTTTCAGCAACAAAAAATACATATTCTTTGATTGGTTTGTAGGCCCATTCAAAATTGGCACATAAGAAAAAACTAAATGAAAAAGAGAGAAACTGATAAAGTCAATTCATACTCACACATTTTCATCAGATAAACCACTGTTTGAGTTAAGGATGTGGTTCTTTTAAACAATTTAACTTTTTAATGGTTTAATTGCACCCAACCGATGAACCAACTCCTCAAGCACTTGACTAAGTGGGTCCAAACAAACAAAAATAATTATTACTTGCTATATACAGTTATCATGGGGAAAACAAATTAAATTTGTCGGCGAACATTTTACTGATATGTTCAGTATAAATATTTTGCAACTAGGCAGATATGTTAATTAAAAATGTTTATTAATTACACAAATTGTGATAGTGTGACATTTCCATCGAAACATATTTGCTTATTAGTACTTCATAAACATATTTTGAATTATATTAAATAGGATTGCACTGGCTGTTTCTGAATTTTACATTCAACATCCACTTCTGACAACCATCCAACAAAAAAGAGAGATACTCCACTAATGAAGTGTTACTCAGGAGTGGAGGCATGAGCAGATGGGGCCAGAACATGTATTCCTCTCTGAATAGTATACCAACTAACATGTATTTTTTTTTCAACTAGTTGCATGTTGACGATCAAATGAAAACCAATTAAATGTGATGGGAAATATGTCGGTCAAAATCACATCTATCCAAGAATTCAGCTTTTTTGAATAAATACAAAGCAAATTGATAGGCTTTAAAAAATAGGCTTTTTTTGTCATGCAACCATATGCTGCTGCCAGATCCTGTCCTGTAACTTTTGAGACGGGAAAGTTTGAAATGTCAATTTTTATGTTTCAGACTACATAAACATGAATACTTGGCTGCTTCCTGCAGACAACATTACAGTTTAAGTGATCTAACCATAATGAGGCGTCAGCTGTGCAGACAAAACACAGGATGTTGACTTTGATTGTAAAAACAGGAGCAGTCACTTGGAGTTGCTTTGTCTTGATGGAGAGCGCTCTGCAGGCACCGGGTACATGATGAATCAAACAGTACACTCAGTGTCTGTACCGAAGTTGTGGTATTGCCAATTAGTCAAGTGCCTACTTGCGTGACGTATTCAAGTTGAAATACAGATACAAGTGTGCAAGTACCTTTTGAGATTATTTGGAAGATATTCAAGAAGTACTTACAATGATCGTTCTTGTTTATGGTAACACAAGCTAGGATTTATTTTATCATGAAAAACAAAAAGGCAGTAATTAATTAGGATCTACGTATTAACTAACACACAACAGAAATACACTTTCTGTGTGGGGAGGGAGTAGAAGAATGAAGTCATTAATTTGAGAGCTTTATAGAAGTTATTACAAAAATAAACTCCGACAAATATATGATATTGTTTGACAGACTACTTGTGTTTTTATAAGAATAGATTTGAGAAATAGTTCAACAGTTACAGTTATTCTGTTGGAAACAACAATTCATTCTAAAAAATCATACATTTGTTAAATAAAAAGTGTTCCATTATACAGGAAGTGACAAAGTTTCGGTTTTTCCAAAACGCAGAATACAAGACTTGACCTCAAAATTAAACATTTCTCTTGGCCGGTTTATATATTTAAAATAAGCTTCATTATGCTTCTTCTTCATTGTTGCTCTTTAAATATCAGGACTTGTCTTTCATGACCATAGCATTGTAATTAGTATTGCACTTTTCACATGGGTAATGGAATCCATTAATTGCAGGGTTGCTTCTTTGATCCTTGACTCCTCCTGTCTGAACCCTAATCTCATACTAATTATACATTCCCATATATGTGATTAATCTGTACATCAGAAAGAATGACATAGCATGAAGTTGTATTCAGACTGAACGCCACAGATCATGAACCTAATTATTGTTTTATCTGTAAGTTGGCAATTGTTGGTTGGGAAGACTAGCCTAATGGTGCGTTTCTACCAGCAGCTGGACTGGCGTCTGCGTTGTAATGTACATTTATCTCAAACTATGCCTTCCAGAGTAATAGTGTGGGGAGAGTGTACTGTATTTAGCCATTTATGAGATTGCAGAGTGGCACGTAAACACCCATATATACCAATCAATGTCAAAATGTACACGTTTACATCATGTGGATGTCATTACTGGTTCAACTAAAGCTGTCTATGAATGAAAGGTATTTGTTTCTGATATTTCTCATTTAAGTTTGTACTGCCACCATTGTTGTTTCCACTGTTTAAAGGGGCCCTATTATGCTAATTTTCAGGTTCATTTTCATATGTTCTGCCTCTACTGTGACATGTTTACATGCCTTAATGTTCTAAAAGCTCTTTATTGTTCTCATATTGCCTCTGCTGCAACACCTCTTACCACCCTGTCTGAAACCAGAGCCCGGTCTGTTGTGATTGGTCAACGGCTTAGAGATGTCCCGCCCCTTAGCCTATTAAGTATAAAGTATTCACCCAGGCCATGGTATAGCATCATTTACCACAACTATGTAACTTTGCGTGTCTGCATTATTATTATTATTATTATTACAGATAATATATAATCAAGTCATGCCTAGATTAACTTAATTATGTATGTAGGAAACTCATTTGGTCAGTCGTGTAAACATGTACACAAAGACGGTAAATAGTACACAAAATCAGCAAACACGAAGCAAAACAACATCTCTAGATGATGAATTGTTCGATTATGCATCCTCATCTTCTGCCTCTCCCCCTACCCAAACACACAGACACATGAAAGATAAACAGCTGTGCAGGTCTACCCCCGCATATACACACACAGATAAAGCAGTAGTGCAAACTAAAACAATAATCATGTAAATACATTTATGTGTAACAATAACACATATGAGACAGTAATACAAAATACTAACATCACGCATGACGCAGATTCAGAGCCAGCTGGCAAACATATTAACAGGAAGAAAGGATTGATTAAACCTTGTTTTGGTTTTGTGTTGCAGGATTCAGCACCTCTGACTCAGCTCTAATTTCTGATGTTGGGGATGAGTGGGTCACTGGAGCAGATGTATTAGAACAAAACACTTGCTGTTACCGTTAACCTCCCACTGCTTGCTTTGAAGCCAAATGCTGGAAGTACCTTGTTGCAGCATGTGATAAAACATCTGCTTTGATATTCCCCAAGTCATGATTCAATGATTATTTTTAATATAATCAGTTTTGGTTGTCTCTTTTTTCCCCACTTTAATTAAGATGTTTGGTTTGGTGCAGTGCCCTGAGGAATAAAATACTACTGTGTCAGTTCTGAGTTATTATGCAATGCAAAAATGGGTAGGGGGTCAGCCACCACTGGGAAAATGGACCCTGGAATAAACTCTTCTATTTGAAGGGCCGTTCACTCTGAGGGCTAGTGTTGCATGTGCGGAGATATGCTAATGAGGACATGCTTTGATTGGGCCACCCACGTCAGTGACTCCAGCTGACAAAGGTGCACAAGGCTGCATCCGCCAGCCTCATTAAAACCCTGTCCAATTATAGAATAGTAATTGATCGTCTGCTTTGTGTGTTTCTGCCCTCTCTCCTTGTCTCCAAAGTATGCTCGAGGTCAATTTAAAATGCATCAAAGCTGTTACATGGTTAAATCCCCACAGACAGTTGCTGGCCTTCCTTGGCTTTTTGTTTAGCTCATACCAGCACCTGCGTACTAAGTGTCGTCCCTGTTTTCCAGTTTATCCTGGCTTCTCCTCACGATTCATGATGCGGTGGGGATTTCTTAGGGTATAATATGGAGGACATCTATTTAATTACATGTAATGCAGAGCAGGTGAACTGTTACAATTCTGTTCCTGTAAGAAAAAGCTTCAGAATTAATAGGTTTTCCCATTTAGCAGAGAATATCATACAGAATGAACCTATGAATTCACACATAGGCAATCATTTGTCTTTTCCAAGTATGCTAGTGGTTTGTTGCATGTGTCTAAACACAGAGACCTGTATGGGCGGTTCTAAGACAGTCAACCGTGCTGAAATCATTATTGAAGCCAATATTTCCTTCCCCAAACACCCCTCTGCAGGTCTGCTGTTTCAAACTGGGAGATATGATTTGTTGTTTTCTTTCAGATGAGACAGGGTGGCATGGGATCCTGAACTCTCCAGCGCAGATAGAGAGGAATAAACATCGAGGCGTGCTTGTCACAGCCACCGACAACCATCAGGACGTCGAAACAACACAGGCAGAAACATGCCGATGCCTTCAGATCTCCATATTTAGATACGTGCAGAGTGTGTGTGAGCGCAGGAGGCGCAGACTTCCAACACACTTGTAGAACCCAGGCTCCCACATCGACAGGGACTTAGTTCAACTGATTTTTGAGTCAATCAGTAGCAGAGGTCTAATTTGTCTCTCAATTCGATCTCTCTTGCTGCATTGCCCCCGCCGTCATGATTTGTATGCCAACTAAGATGGCTCCACTGCTGCCCCATTATGAATAGAGACACTGCCTTGTGTGGTCTCATTATTAAATAAGTAAGGGGATGGAGGAGACAGACAAACGTTTTTAAGCCTTCGCGGAGAAGACGCCATGGCCATTAGAGGTTGAGCATTAACAACAGCAAGACACAACATAAACCGGAGGGGGAGGGGCAGAGGAAGAGAGGGAAGGAGCTGGGAGAGGAAGAAGATCTGTAATTATGGTAATATTGCCACCTTGTTATTATATCCTGTACTGCATGAGGTCTGGCATTGAGAACAGCGCTATCAAAAACACAGAGCCAATGGTACAGTCAGATATTTATGTAGGCCTTATGTAGCACCCTATTTTGTTTCTGCAGCCTTTAATCAGACTGTCATTGGGTATTATTGTAATTCATTGCTGCATCAAAACAAAAGAATGATAAATGTGAGTTGAAACATCATCACTGGACTTCATAACAGCCTGGACCCCCTCAGTGGCAGGCTTGAATGCATTAAATGCAATATGAATTGTCCTTTTATTGATGTCATTCATTACAATGATGAAAGCTCTTGGTAATTATCAATTTTGTTTAAGCACATCTGAGAGCTTTGTGTGGCACACTAATGGACGCCACCGGTGAAGCCAGTCGTTCAGATATGTGTCAACGAGTCATTAAGCCGCCTTTGAGGGAAGTCAGCAATCTGATCCATCATGACAATAATGAGACGAAGATGAACCCATTAATTTCACTCTAAGCACTGTGCATGGCTCATGGATAACAGTCTCTTTGACTTGCCACCGTCTTTGTTACATCTTCACATGGGTCTTTTCAATTACCTTTTTTGAAGTCCAAGTACATCATCAAACCACTTTGTTTTTACAACCCTCTCTATTTCTTGATTCTTTTTGCCCCTCCCTTGCGGAACAAACAAATGGATACATCTCCAGCCAACGTGGCACCAAAGCTTATCCCCTTTTAGAGCAGCAGACAAGTCATGTCAGACCTTGTTTGTAAATCATATTTGCACACAGTTCATTCATTTATACTTCACAAAAACAATTGCATGCAAAGAAGAACCCGTGAGGAAACAAATGTGTTTGTCAATAAATATATTTTTTACTGTCCCTGGTTTTGCAATTTTTGTTGAATAAATAAATGTTTGAAATGTGACACTGTGGTTCTCGATCCCCTGCAGAAGCGTAAGACACGAGAGGAATGAGAGTGGTTTGACAAAGGTAATTTGTTTTTCTGTGTTCATCTTCATCTCAAGGGATTTCAAGCGTCTAAAATGAAATAAGCTGCCTTAAATTGCTTTGTTTTGATATGAAATGTCTTTCTATTGTCTGACGGTTCTTGATTTTGCATACTTCACAAACTACCTGTCCTTAAACGCTACCTTAATATGCCATTGTTCATTTAGCCTTCAAGATACTGTATCCACCTGTGACCTCAGGCAGCTCCAGCAGTTTCCATTTCCTCAATCTGCACTTCATCATGAAACTGGCTGATCATAACCAGCACTTAATGATTCATGAACAGAGAAAACTAATGGAGTACTTTACACGTTGTAATCGAACGAGGCCATTATGTTGGAACTAGCTGCTTACTGGGGACTTTGATCTAAAAGGGACTTGGATATGATCATGAGATGCCTCCAATGGTGAGAGATGGCACAGACATCAAGCTTTTGGACTGCGACTCACATTAGCATGTCTTTGAAAAGAGGGTGCATGCTGGTACACAATTACTCCCAGGACCCAAGGTCATGAAACTGAGGAGTTTCATGACCTTTTTTTCCAAAGGAGAATCTTCAACATGCCAAAGGCTTTTTAAAAAGCACAAAAAGTTGTTTTGAGATGTCCCCGAATCCCAATATTGAATATAACAGAAACAGTGAGGATTGCTAAGGCATGATGAAAGTGGATTATTTCTCTAGTTTCCATACGTGTCACAAGATAACATCTCTCTGACATTCTGTAGCTTTGGTCAAGGTATGGATGTGTTTAGAGGAATAGGAGAGATGGCATAAAGAAACAAACACTGACTTCTTGTCCCAAGATTTTTTCTGCCCTAGCATCCACTCTGTCCTCCTTGCTTTTTCGGCCCACAAAATAACACCACTTAACCTTTGCATTGAAAAAACAGAAACAGGTGATTTCAACACCCAACGCTATAATGTCCTCTTATGAAGGACAGTTATGTGCACTATAATATTAAAATCCTTTGGGGAATTACAATAACTGTATAGCAATTGTATTCAAGATTACATTAAAAAGGTTGATAACATTCAGTTCGACAGGGTCTTAAAAAATAGCACAACAATTACCAGTGACATTAGTGTGATTAGTCATAATAATAGCATACATATTTAATAATTATACTTATAGATTATGATCTCACCTCACACACTGCAGTAATGTCAGCTGCATTCTGTTGGAGGAGCTGTCACATCATTATCAAATGAGAATTTAATATGAATAAAACTATTTGTAATTTGCATAAAATCTGAAATGACAATGGTAAAAAAGGCTGCTTTGTGCAACTCTGTCTTGACAGATGTACTGTACTGCGTTCACAAAACACAGTCCCTTCAGGCTAGTTTACTAACAAGTGTGGGAGGAAATACTAGAAAACAATGCAAACTTCACACATGCCATGCATCCTGCATATATGTACATTCCAAAGAAGCACAGCAGCTCTTATAAATCTGTAATAATGCCATTATACACACAAAAACAAACATTGCTTCACATCTCCCTGTATCTCTCACAGTCTCTTACATCTTCTAGCTTTGCACCCACTTCTTAGTTGCCGCCACTTGTTGGAAGGGAAGAAGTGTTGACAATTGTCTTCTCCTGCCTTGTCACCAAATAACTTTGTAACATTTCACTGCCAGCTTAATTCTCAGACATGTCAAGAAATGACATTTAATTTTCACACCTCTTCTCTCTGCTATTCTTTCTTTTAGAATTGTATTTTCGAGTACATCCCCCGGTGCATTGGCTGTCTTGCAGTATCGATATCACTGACAGTATGGGAGTCTTTAACTCAGATGAAAACTCCTAATACCTTTGCTTTTCTTCTGCTTGCAATTTTTTATTACAAAGGTAAATCATCAACTAAATACAAGGTAACATCTGCAAAGCTACAGTACACCATCCAACCATATAGCGTCATCAGTTTCTCTATCACAATCACAAATTAATCCCTGTTTCTTATTGGCTTTGGAGCATAAACAAAATCCACCCTTTTGTATTTCTATCTTCTTTAAATCATAACATATTTTTTGCTTTATCGCAACTATTTTCAATCTTTACTATGACAACATTTTACTCAAGAAATTCTTAATAAAATGTGTAAAATGTAAAGCCTTAGTTTCCAGTTTTTGCTCTAAATGTATTACATAATTTATAATGTTTTGAGTGACAGAACTTCATTTAGAATAGTCATGTTTAAAAAGGCACATTTTCTGGCTGTTTCACATTTGTAATAGCATGGGATGCACACTTCCCCGTTTCTTCCTTAGCCCAGTAAATTAAAATGCTGTTCCACTTCGTAGTTTTCATAAGATTAGAGAGAGTGCATGTCCTGGTCTGCCGTTTTATCCTTCCCATTACATGTACGATGAGAGCTTAACTTCCTAAGGGTTTCCATTTTAGCTGTGGATCAATAGCCAAGTGCTTGTTGGCCGAAGTGACTTTGGTCCTTAGTGTTCAGTGTTCGGAGTAAGCCTTAGTCAGAAAATACAGAGAAATTAGCTTAGAAAAGCTGTACCTTTCTACCTCAACTTTGTTTACTTTCTGTAAGTCTCATGCTGTTATGACAGGTCCTTTTCATGGTTTAAGTAGGTGACTGGCCGAAACAGCCCCTGGTTCATTATCAAGAGGCCTAGAATTTGAGATTATAGGTGATTACACTCATCCATCCCCTTTTCTGCAAAAAAAAAAATGAAATCTGTTTAATCCCCCTCTCTGGTGCAGCTTCGCAGGGCTCTCAGGGATGGCTGGCATCCATCACAGGCCTAAAAAAAGCCCTGAACATACGGAACCAGGAGGAGCCCTGGCCTTGGCTTGCGGGGATGAAGGCCAGTTGGCCAGCGAACAAGAGGTGCTGGGTCTGATCGGGCAGAGGGAGACGCCACTTGGCTACAGATCACAGCGGTCAGTGGGGACATCGTTGGCCCGCCGGCCTGCGTGGGGAGCTCTGATGGAAAGTGTGAGGAGGGAGCTGGGAGTTCAGTGCTGACCTAAGACTTTGAGCTGCAGTCACAACACAGCGGCCCTCTACTTCCTGCCACATCCTCTGCTTCTCCGACAGCTTTGATTGACAGCTCACAGCACTGCGTGTTTGCTGCACTCTCACTCTCCTACGCTTTCTGATGGATTTTCAATGCCAACATGCTGATTTGGAGGCAGGGTCATTCACAGATCATTTGAAACCTATTATATTTTTATTCAAATTATGTTTTCCAACGTTTTTGTAATAAAACTGTTTACACATTTCCCTTTTGTGTAGACTTGTTAGAGAGGCTAGCAGAGGGAATCCACCCACATCAAACGTTTTTGGACTATATAGATACTTGTTTTTAACCAGTCCTTTGAATCCATGTGTGAATTCATGAAATGGGAGCCTGGTGAGTCAACTCCCATTTAAAGTTTGAATTGATGGACAAAATTGATCACCTAGAGAGTTGTGTCCTCATTAAAGGTTCCTGCTTAGGTCAAGTTCACACGGAGTGACTCTCTCTTCAGAGAAATTCATTCTAACAAGTTCAGTTTCTCACAGAACTTTTTAAGAGCTGTGAAACCCTGTTTTTCCCAATTTTGTAGACGCCTAAAGACAGAGAAATCAGAAGCATAAGAGGAAACGCTTGAAGTGGTGCGAAAAAAAACCCACTTATTGCCAGCAGTGCTAGGTTCCCATGAATGAGATTTAATTTGTTCTTGTGACATTTTAAAGAAATTAGTAATTGGTGTAACACAGCATTTCTAGTCTTCATCTTACTGGGACTTGCAGCAGGACAAACAGCTGCAAGTCAATTTATGATATTATAATAAATTGCACTCTATTCCCTTAACATCACCTTTGACTAAAACTTTGTCTACATATTTTGAAGATGCTGATGTGTGGAACAACTGTGGCAAATAAAAGTACAATTTTGGAAACCCATTCTGGTGCATTCTGAGAGCAAACTAGGAGGATAGACATATGAAGAACGTTGTCCTCTTTTAATCAAATTCTGGTAAATAATAAGTGCTCTGTGGAAAATGTCACCATAACCACATCAGGCTTGTAGATTAGATAAACAAATCTTATCCACCGCCCAAAAACACCAATCCGGGTTGCATCACATTGTGATATCGCTGAAAAAATGTTGTAAAACTTTGTAATGTCTATGTTCACAATCATTATTAATCTGTAGCGGGGTAAACTACATTATTGTAGGTTGCTAACGTATAGGTCATTAATGGGAAATAATCATGAAATACTAATTAGAGACCTGAAGAGGTTAAAGATTTGTATTTTACAAGAAAATAGTAAAGACTACAGAAATATAAATTCAACTTTTTGCAGCACAGCTCCACTTTCCTATTCCATTTATCATCCAGAAACACCTCAGATTTATAGAGCAACCCCTCGGGGGAGCCCTAAACTTCAGGTTTGGTGCCACAGAATTTTGCCACAAAAATAAATAACATTATTTTCTCTGGTTTAATTAAACTGATGATACCACGACTACAGCCGTTGGAAAGCATTTCTTTTCTACATGTTTAGAGGAATACCACAGAATTAGGTTATGTTGTGTTTACACTTATTGTTTTCTCTAAGAGAGGAACAGTAAATCCATAACATATCACCTGCTCTGAAGACAGAACTGAAGCTGAATCATCCCAGCCCATACGCTCTAAAGAACACTATTGTTTGTGCAATAGATCTACTTGTGTTGTCCTCCTGCATTGGCAAAATCTTGCTCCATGTTATCTCTATTCTAGCTTTAAAGCTGGGTAGATCATCTTATAACCAAAGACTACCTTATCAATTAAATTAAAATCATCTGATTAGTTTTTGTATTAATCTGCATCAGTGTTCGAACGGCGTGTTTAACAAACTCTTCCACAGGAATCAACGTTGAGATTTTTCACGCTGATGTTCTCTTCGTCACGCTCCAGACAGCAATCATCCATGAGTTGAGAGCTGTTATTAATGAAATGATACATCACCGTATTTGGTTGATGTTTAATAGCGACTGGTAAGTTACCAAGATACGTGCAGTCTGGTTACTAATGCTCTGGAGAATTACTTTAAAGATAACAAAGGGACTTCATGATCCTTGCTGATCTGCAGCGCTGAAGACAAAGATTAACACGCCATTTGTCCTCACCTAATTGTCTTGTTTTTCTGGCACGACAGCAGATGATCAAGAAATAGAGGTGACCGACAAAAGTCTCTTTGTACCTCAGCGTCTGGAAAACAACTTCTCTCCTCTCAGTGCTGTCCCCACCTGTCAGTGCCACACAGAGTTAAAGTCAGGTAAGGACTCTTGCTGCAGGGTGTCACAAACACAACACAACGAGGGCCAGACCACATCGCCGGGAGGAGGAACAGCCCTCTGACCAAAAGCGGTGCTCATGATTCATTCATTACATCGTTAACAGTTTCCAGAGTGTCAACAGCTTGTCTTTGAAGTGATAATCTTAACATTGAGGGTGTCCTTGAATTTCTTCTCTCCATTAAAAGGCTTAATGGGGAATGATTTCTATAATTCAGCAAGGAGGAGTTTCCCTGAGCCTCCTGTTAGTTAAACCACGTCTAATAAATCTTTAGGGATAAGACAGAAAATATGGGAAGCTCCCAGAAAGCTTTGGGCATTTCTCTCTCACTTTGCATTTGATAGTGTGTTGTCTCACACTACTGTGTTCTACAAACTTGTGTTTTGATAGTTAAAGCTAATTATCCACTGCCTCTAAAAGTACTGAATATCATAGGCTGTTTTATTATCATAAAATAAATTATATGGAGTATATAAATAATTAATGTTGTGTTTTTATCCATTTGTCATCATTACACAGTGTTGCAAAACAATTCATAATTTCCATTGCTTGCATTTTTCTTCAAACTGTTTGTGCAATAATGCTTTGCATCAGTGTAAAGAAAACTGATCCACTGAACAATATAAGACATATTATGCATACTATCCACCCCCCCCCCCCCCAAAAAAAATACAGCATTAATTGTTTAATTAAATGTGTTTTGATTGAAGTAATAAACCCTAATGTTTGTTAGAATGAAGGGCTAACCGAATATACTGACCGTTTTCTTAAATACCATACCTTGCTAACAGTATCACAATATACTGTAGAGTGATGTCTTGAGAGGACTGGGATCTTCAGCTGGATGTGTGGGTGCGATGAACAAAAGACAGGAGGCAGCGATTTCCTCATTATTTAAGTGTATTTTTGTCTTTGTTAGGCCTCAACAAACTCAAAGAGTCACTTGTAAACAAAACAGAAGGATTAACTAAATATTTTTTGTAACTACGATGGAAAGTAAATAATGGGACTTCTTTAAAGTGTGCAACTCCACCATGGCCTCTCCCTTGACACTGTGTTCTCTCCCAAGAGCAATCAGCGCAATCACGTTCAGCTGGGCGGCAGCCATTTTACCCAATGCTCCACTGATTATGGGAATTGTAGTTATTGCTGCATCCACCGAGAGGGGATGTATCTGCCCTCTACGATGCACCCTCTCATGACCTCACAATATTAAATATAAAACACCTGTAATATGGTCGATGATGGTCGATGATTTTTTATATTTATAGTAAGTCATTTATTTGACAATATTTACAGTTTTTTGCCAATACCACTGGGTACCACTAGGAGCAAATGACGAAACAAAATAACGTGTTTATTAACCAGCAATAAAGTTCAAGACCTAGTAGGAGGGCGGGTGGATCAACTAAGCATTGTACTTTACATTGTACAGCTGATTGTCTGCCATTTCCTATACTGGCAGTCAATATTGGTTTCTTTTCACAACAACCTTGACAAAGTATAAATATAATGCCTTTTTCAAATTCAGATTTATTTGGTTGTGCTAAAAACCAATCAAAACTTTAAGCATTGCTTTGTTACACTACACACTTTTCATGTAATTATGATTTGTAATGATTCTTCATACTGACAAAAGATGTCTTCTGTGTCTCGTCTGTGGATAGGGTTCAGAAACACTTATAATACACATTGTTTGGGAGCACAAGGACGAACAACAAATGTGTTCCTCTTTTTGGAGAAAGGACATAAAACCAAAATTAAGTTTTGTAAAAGCACAAATTGGCCAATCAAATGAAGTGTCAGTGCAGTAAAGGGAAAGAATGTCCCAGAATGATTTCTAATTTATAAATCACTCTCTAATTAGATCCAGTTTCGGGACAGCAAAAGCATTTCATAACTGTTAGACAAAGGAGAAAAATCACTATTTCGCTTACAACTAATGAACAGTCAACAGCAATTAAGGTTCAACTGGCCCTTTCCAGTATGAGCAGTACAACCACAAACAACAAGATCAAGTTCTACCTGTATAACAAAGACAAGTACACAGCTTATTTATTTATTATCAAATTCAATAGTGTGTGCCTTGTACAATTACAGTGAGGAGGTGAATAAAAGCAGGAACACATTAAACCAGTGTTGATTCAGCTCTGGTATTTAATCGTGTGTGGTGTATCTGTAGTTGTAGTGTTGTTGAGTATCACTTAATTATACTGATAGCATATATAGCATATATATCAGGTCTAAAAAAAACTTCCACTATAGCACTCCTATACAATAACAGATGTATATAGCTTTTTACAGCAAATATGGAGATCTGGTTCAAAAATAAAACCATCAAAGAGCAGTGTTGAGACCAGACACAAGAAGAAATCCCAGAAGAAACAGAGGTACTACAACTATGAACAGTGGACTGATAATCATGTTTTAAACAAAGGAGATATTAAACAAGTCATGTTACTAAATAATATTGTTAATTTCAGAACAAAGCATGTTAGCCGAGTCAAAAGAAGATGAGTACAATGGGAACATCCAGCTTAAAATATACCACATCAAGGAAATCTTTTAATACCACTACAGTTTATTTCAACTCTTCACCCTAAAATAATAATATAACACAACGTTGTTCGTCGTATGATTAAAGGCAGCCAAGAGCAGTGGCAACGATGCCCCACTGAAAGCGTAATCCAAGCTCATTTCAAGCTTATGTTCTAATAGGGGACTTTAAACACAGGCATATGGTGATGGCTTTATATCATATTAAGTGATCCCAGTGGGGGGTATAATCAATAAAAGGACATGATCTTCAGATGTACAAGTCTGTTTTCTGCATGAAATACAAAAATATGAGCCTTTTGCTAGTAGAAGAGTCAACCCTGCTGTCTCTGCTTTGAATTATTGAGAATAAAGCACATTAAGCAACTGTCATATTGTAGCTTATAATCATTTTGTTTGGGTTTGTGCTCAGATCAGTAGGAATAAAAAACTGTCCCGCATGAAATATATAGTATTAAATGCATTGTTAAGTGATATGATGAAGGGGAAGGCAGATAGTGATATTTTATTGTCCCCAGTTTTCTCAGAGAGATGCTCCCCAAAGGACATGGTGTATGTTTAGTTTAGCTGGAGGTAGGCGTTGATTCAGAGAGGGAGATAAGCTCTGCTCTCCATAACTGGGCCATTTAGTCCCTGGTGACCCAGCCTCTCTGCCTTTGGCAAACACATAATTTTATTGTGACCCCAGCCGGCAGCCAAACAGTCAGCCTATAAGCCATCAGTAATGAAAAGCACTAATTCCAGCCTAGTGAGCACAAACGGAGAGGCCAAATTCATATTCATTTGCTGTGCTTCTCCCTTGCACTCCATGTAAACCCATTCATCCATTCAGTGCAGCCAGACCACCCCTAGCATATAGCATCCTCAATTGACTCAACAAGCACAGCAGCCCCTCAAGGTTTGTTTCAGCTAAAACAATTAAATGGCTCCGACTGTCGTAACAAAAGGGGGTTAGAATGATTCAGGCATTTTCTCTCCTGTGCAACAAAATTATTTCCTTAATAAACACATGCAAAGTTTTGAACTTTTTTTGTTGTTGACAGCGCTTGATGCTTCAACGGTTCTTACACACCAAACCTGTCATTCAAATATTGTATGTGACAATTTGATAAATTACTCATCTCATTGAATCGAGGCATTCTGTATTTTGTTTTTGGCCCAAAGCTGAAGATTCAAAAGTTAATCTACATTTCCCCTGTTTAGCGATCACACGTTTAAAGGTATTATGCACCCCCAGGAGTCTCTGCATGTATTAAAGTGTGTATTCTCAGAAGGCTGCGTTTGTGGAGGCTAGACACGCCGGCAGGGCTTCACAGCGCACGTCTTGGTGATTCCAACAGCTGTTTCTATGAGCCAAGGGAAAGAGAGTGTCAAGTAGGATGCCTTCTGCTGTCACAAGCTCCTCAAGGTGTTTATTAAAAAAATGTTAATGCCATCAGCATAACACACACATCCCAGCTCGGCCCTTGTGACAAGGATCTGGCAGTACCCAACTGTTTCCACTTGTGTACCAGTTTTTTTTTTTTACGCAGGCACAGCAGGAGGTGTTGGTGGGCAGCGTACTTCACCGAGGTCCCTGAGGCCACAGGGGATTCACTTTAGATGTCTTAGTAGCTCTATCGCTCGGAAATATTGATCAGGCTTTCTGAATTAAAAGGGATAGCAGACCGAATATTCCCTTTGACATCAGTGGACACACACATGCTGTCTACAAACACAGACTCTGGCACTTCTGTCCCTATGTGTTTGTCCACATTCCAGTATATCATGTTTTAGTTATTGCACAGTTATGTTTAATTTATGTTGACTATAAAAGTACAAATAAATCTTTTAATGATATCTCAGCCTGCTGCGCCCATGGACAGACACTGAATTAGCTATGTCAAGTGGAAGGCAAAGTTAAAGGGTATTTTGGTAATTTATGAGTTGTATGGACCTCTATAGGCAACTTAGGAATTGCATCAGCATCTTTGGTCTTTTCCTGAGCTTACAGGAGCTTAAAAGCCACATTTTCATTTAGAAAACTCCTCGAACTGAAAAGTTTAGGCAGCAGGCAATACATCTCTAATACAGACTCTTGAAATAAATCTCAGCTGGAAATAAAGGTTGTTGAAAACTATTTCTGAATGTTTTATTCTTTTTTAAATACCAAATTAGTTATTGTTGAAGTGAATTGAGGGATCTCAGAAACAGGTTCATCTTCAAAATCCCCAGGCTTCTCTACACAAGCAGCATGGTGTCTGTAGCTTTATTTGAGGTTGTAAATGACCTTTAAGTAACAGAAAATAGCGTGTGTTTAAGCTTTATTTGTCTTCACTGCAATTCTTTTTCTAGTTTATTACAAGCCACAGAGCTGGTTGTCTTTACTCTTTTGCAAATATCGCTCATACTTTGCTCCCTTTCATGCAGTAGATTGGAGGGAACATGGTGTTTTCAGCTTATGATAGTGAGAGGAGGATTTTGCTTCGAGTAAGGCTGAGGGCAAATGGTGAATGCAGACTTCCTGCTAACGACCTGCTACCACTGAAAATGTAAAGAAGCTGCATTTTAACTGCGAGGGGGTTTGAAGCGTTAAGACTCAGTTCTTTCTTGAAAAGTAGTCAAAATCTAAAATAAAACTGTTCTAAAGTCCTTTTCTCTGTGTTTCATTAGGTCACTGACATTAAACAAAAATGAAGTTTGGGTGTATGAGGTTTTATAATCATTATTAAAAAGCCTTCCACCTTAAATAGGCAGACTCTTTAATAATTATGAAGAATTGTTAATAATATGTGAAAGTGAATGTTCTCTTAAATCTATGTTTCAGCTCTTTGGTAGAATCTGTGTCTGATCGGATTATAGTTAAAACCACATATTCTCCCACTCTTATGCACAAGATTTACCTGCGATTTAATATTAAATATTATGCAGATGAACATGAGGCATCGCCACAAGCAAAATCATATCATCTAAATTGAAGGGTTGGGTGACAAGGTACTTGACATGATCTTGTCCCCGTAGGCTCTGAAACAGTTTACCTGAGGGCGAGAAAAAAAACAGTTGCCGACAGACAAATTTAAACTACCTCTCTCTGACTTACATCATTGCATCGCAGGAAAACTGCTTCCAGTTTTTTAGAGTTGGTAAGACTCTTGTTTCTGACTGACAGACAGCACCTAGAGCCCCATGGTGCCAATTATGGTTGCTTAAAGAACACTTTTGTTACGACCTTTTCACTATTTAACAATGTCGTTGCTCTAAATTAAATCAAATTAGTGTTGTGAAATCTATTTTTGATTAGCTGATTAGCTCTCAAAGAGAAAAGTATAGCTTCCTCCCTTATGGCAAGGCTTTCTTTGGGTTAATACTATTCTTTTGAGAGGAAGAAAGAAAAACACACCCACGCCACACAGACTATAAAGAGGCTCAGCAATGCCAACCCCCAGCCGTCACCTGCTTTAACAGTGTCATTACTGTGTGTAAATACACAACATTTCCACTAATGAGGCCAGAGAACAGGCTACTGTGTTGTCAGTCTCATCATGGTTGCCCTGATAGGCTCTATAGTGCACGGCATGTTCACTAAGGAGCAAACACCATGTCACAGGAAACATGGACGCCTCATTCAACACTGTCTGACTATCAGCAGCGGGCTGAGAGCTATATTCATCAGCCCTGCGGTAATTAATGCCTGCATGATTGAATGCGAGAAGGGGCGCGCGGGAGAGATAATGCTCACCTACAGGTACAACACTGGCTCTACTAAAAGATATGATGATTAATTCATTCTCCTCTTCCGCTGTTGAAATTAAAAATCAGACGCGCTGTATTTTTTGTGTCAAATGCTTGGCGAACAAAACAGTCATTTTATTAGCAATTAGAACGCCATCATTTACGTCATTTGGACAGCGGGAAGATGCAACCTCCTGCACACTGGATGGAAATAGACAAACACGTACGTATGATGTCCCTGACTTTGGGCTCTTTGATTGTAACAGATTGGCGAGGAAGGGGCTATATGAAACTGGGTCTCTGGAACACCGGCTTTGAGGTTAGGGTTAAATGGGATTGCTCCCTTTGAATCATTTTGATGACCCACCGCAGCTGAGTCTGCAGGTTGTCCTGCTCACTTTGAAGCGTATTATGTGCCTGAGATTGAGCAGACTTTGGGGCTTATCGCACACGCGCGCACACACACATATATACACACCCACAAACACGTTCACACACACACTGCATCTCAGGCACAGGCTGGATGATGGGTGTCAGTTTAGGCAGCTATCTAGAGGAAGGAGGAACTATGTTAACCAAATTAAGTCCTTAAGGGGTTGAAGTTACTGGAAAACAAGTGACATTTCTATTCAAGGAATAGAGAAAACATTTGAATCGACTTTGTTTAATCTAATTTATCTGCAGTAGCCTTTAGTAACTTAAAAAATATCTGCTATTCAGATCGTCAGTGGTTCAGCAGGATTCATTCTTATTAATTTTTCATCAGCTTTTTCAAGATTTGTTGTGCACTGCAGAATAAAGCGTGTCCAATGGCACTTGACATGACACACAATCTGATGAGCTGACTATGAATCTTCTTCTGTTTTTTATCAATATCTTTCATATTTCTTAACAAAAACAAAACTACCTTTTTTCCATTTTGTCCTCTTTCTATTTTCTCAGTCACATTCCTTTCAAGTCAAACAGCAAAAACAGTTAAGGCTTTTTTTTTTTTATCAACATAAATACATCCATGTGCCCATCTATCCTTTTGAACCATAACTCATTCTGTTTTTCAAAGCTAGAGCCATTCATCAGAGTTTGAAATCTCCAGCAGTCATTAAACTGTTAAACACAAGAAAAGACAACGAGCACTATCAGGCTGCCATACACACACATACACACACCAGCACCACCCATGTTTTTAGCTGTTTAGAGCCACATGAGCTCCATCTGCACTCAAAGCCTTCAATGGTGACATGTGGCCTGTCCATTATGGCTCTATTAAAAGCTGTGTGCATGTCAATGGGTCTCACGCTGTTCCATAGCAAATATGCATCTTGTACTCTGGCAGAGAGATTAAAAACATCAAGCACAGCGACTTCTTTTAATGTCAGTCTCCCTTTGATACTTGGCACGTGCATTTGGGGCGTGACTGAGATAAGATCTTACACAAAGTGTAAGAAGATACTGTATAAAGAGATTGGTGCCCCTGACATTTGACTGTGTTGGTGTAATAATTATTTATAAAGAAGTTTGCACTTACTGCATGTCCTCGTTATTATTTTTATTCATGTGTGGATGTCAACAACTCCCCCTGACTGTCTTTACAAAGATTTAGTTCCAGCTTTTTTCCCGATTCCACTCAACCCTGACCTATGTGTTATGCTCCAAAACTGATCTACCAACCTGCATTCACTTGTGGATTAAAAAACGCAGACATAGGAGCGCAGTCTGCCACATACTGCCACATTCTTACACACACGGCCACATAGAATAACAGACATGCAGCACCTTTATTTTCTCTCTGTTTCATCTCCCCCCGGGTCGTCCATCTATTTTTTGCCTAGCCTCATGCTACCTGAGGTGCGCCTGAAAGGTGGTAATGGAGGGCTGACTGAGGCCTGTCACTTCATGCTCTTTCACCCCGGGGACTGTGAGTGGGAAAGTAATGGCCAAGCCTGCCAGATGTAGCAGTCACTTTTAATCAAGTGCACGGCTGTCACTCTGCCTGTATTGATCCCTGTGAAGTCCCCAGGCAGCCTGCAATCGGACCAGTTTCTACACCACAACAACTTTCCCCTCGCCTTTCAAACAACTCCCCATGTGGTGGCATCTTGGCCAAGTTAATCATAATCCAGCTCCTGTGTGAAAAACAGCAACCACAGAAAACAACACGGGTCAGGGTCATTGCCCTCTCCATTTACTGTGTGTCCGTTGCACACCATCTTCTAGTACATGTTGTGATTTCATGTGAGATATTTGCATGTAGTGCTGTGGCTCTCACTACGTCGGTGCAACCATGCATGGTTTCTGTATCGAAAGACAGCATGCGTATTACTGCCACAGGCTTTACGCATCACGGTGCTTGAGTAAATCCACCAGCATATTGTTTGGATGCAAGGTTTGCCTAAAACATCACCAAGGTTAAGTAGCCACTGAAGCCATATTTGTCTCATCTTCACCTCACTCAACAGGACTATTGTGGGAGTCTGCACGTGTAAGTATGTGGTACCTGGCTCTTGTCCTGCTTTTTTTTCTTCCAGAGATCTGTTGCAAGGCTCTGGTTTTATTGTTCATTTGTTGAGGCCACAGGGGCTGACTATTACTGGGTCATAACTCGGCAGGATGATGAGGGATGAATTCTAATGCGGATCCATCACCAATAGGGATGGGAGGGAGGTGGAAGGAATGAGAGTTGGAGGACTCATGGAGGAGATGGGAATAAAGTATGTCATGATCACACACTTGTATGCAAACACAGAATCACACATAAACTCAGAGCTATGCAGATGCATGCACTGTCCTTTCTGCTGGATATGTAAGCCATGTTTGTGCATAATAACTGTTGAGATTTATATTACAGTCACATTTTCTCACTTTCTATCTTCTTTTCTCGCTACATTGAATTGAATCTAACTTTTATACTATCACACAATGAAGGTGCACAGAGGATGGAGGTCACTTTTCTTATCTGTGCAACACTTTGCTGTTTTTCACTGTTCACAAAAACTCCATTTGTGTGCAAGGATAAGGGCTGAAAAAGAGAGGAGGGAAAGCAGTTGCAGAATAATCTGCTTCACCATCCAGACACATGGTTGACTCCATGTGGTAAACCTCACTGACAGATGCTTAGAGTAAGAGTAAAAGGAAAGGTGTTAGGCAATGACATGTGAAATAGAGGGCAGACTGTCGAGCCCCCTGCATTGCAGATGTACTCCACTGCACCATAGTGGACAGACAACAGTGAACAAGGCAGGCAGCAAAGTGAAGATCCACTGTTTGAGAGAATTGGTAAAAGGAGGCTTCTTTTTTTTGACCCTGCACATTTTCAAGCTTTCAACCTGAAGAAACATGCAAATAATGGAAATGTACTGAAGATGTTGAATTGCAGAAAAAGACTAATAGTTATGTTAAATAAAGCTGGAGTCAAATTCATTTGAGTAGTAGCTGCCTTAAAGCATATCTCATACTGATGTAAATGTTCTGTGCTGCTGCCAAATAGTTTATAGCGACCAAATGATGATTATTTTATTTCGGTCATAATAGGTTTCTGCAACGGCATCAGTTATTCCCAGACTTGTAAAGGAGCAGTATAATTTCAGGTTGTAGATTTTTTGGTTCAGTTTAGATTAAACTTTAATGATTCCTTTGAGAAAACTGGATGGCTGCAGCCGAGGGAGAATAAGATAAATCTAATAATAATAATACAAATACGGAGACTACTGGGGATAATTACAGAAGTTGCCACCAGTGAAACATGCTGATTATAACAAAGTCAAAAAATATATATTGTTTGCTGCGACAGGTTTACAGGTTGAAGTGGATGTTAAAGTGTGTACTGATACTTATTGTCTTTGTGGGAGAATAAATGCCCTGAGGTACAGTATGTCCAAGTGTACAAATATGCATATGCAAATATTCCCTAAGTCGCTGTCATTACATACGAGATAGAGGAGCAAGGAGTAAGTCTGACTAGATATCTGTTATTCCATCTATACCGTGTAGCCAACGCTTTCAGCCATCAGATTTTTTTCCCCTTTCTTTCGTTTATCAGAACATCTTGTTATGTAAAGCACATCACAGGAAAATTCTATCGTCTGCGAGCGCCGGCATAATGTGAGCCATCACGGGTGACATGGGGAGAATGTAGGAGGAGTGGGGTCTGTCTTTGGGATTTGCAACTTAAGTATCAACCCTTGCTTTCTTACAGCACACTGGTGCAGAATCCCTCTCAATCCCCTTCACTACGGAACAAAGATTTTGCACTGCGGCTCGCATAAAGTGAGCAGGAAAAACCAAGACAAAGACATTGCTCCTCCAGTCCCTCTGTCTTTTCTGCAGGAAACAGACCGATGGCTCTATTAAGGCAGCAGCACCATACACCCTGGGTAAAAAAGCTGTCAGATTTGTCACTTTCAAATGACATACCTATTAGGGGCTAATAAAACCCCTGAGCTAAGTTGAGCCAGTCTGCACATATCAAGGCTACAATTCATCAGAAGTATGAGATGTTGAGGTGAAAGAGAGAGGGATATTTCTCTGCCTTTGTGTACCTTTTTGTTTGCCTGTTCGGCCCCTGTCAAGTTAGACAATGGAGTTCCCTGAGAGCCCAATCGATGCTGCAAATGTCAAAGACTAGCTATGGTTGCATGAGGCCAAAACATGACTCTCAGAGTGGTGTTGTTATCTGCTGGACAAAGCCTTTGACAGCTGATGCCCAGTCCTGGGGTAAGAGCCAACATCTACAGAGGCTTTATCTTGTGTAGTCTTCTCTTCCACTCAATGCCAATGATCCACCCTAATCTAAGAGGTGTTGTTAATCAGGAAAATCTCTCCGTGCCGCTGCCTCTCTGTGAGACGCATGTATGATAAGAGGTTTGTCAACAAGTCGCAGGTATGTTAACTTAGCATGTTGTATCAGATTTACAGTTTTTACAGCCTTTAATTACTGCTTAGAGACAATTACTTTCATCCATAGTGTTTGCTCTTTGAAACATTAATCATATTGATTTGTTTTCATGTGATGGAATGTGCGCACACACACATACACACACACACACACACACACAAGCACCAAGAGCCATTGTAATTCAGGTAGCATCTACAGTGGAGATTGCAGTGTTGTGTCATTAAGACAGCCCCCCCCAAGGGTACCATTATTCTACAGATGCACAGTAAAATACGACACACACCGACATACACACACAAAACACACACACACAGTCAGGATACCTTAATTGGCCGTAGTCTCACAGGAGAGTTGTATATATTTTTTTATGCATTGTGTATTGAAGACCAAAACTGAACTCCCAAGGCTTCACCATTGTGACGTATTCTTTAATATATCAAGGCAGATTTTATCACTGCAATAAAAGTAGATCGTTCACAGTACTCTGTCTTTCCTAAAGCAAATAAAATGTGAGTAGTCTTGAAATTACAACAGTACTATATAAATTAATAAAAATCAATGTATTGATTACACAATGGCGGCAGACATGGGCATAAAATAAAGAACGAGGACATGACTGAATTGAACACGGACAGTTTTCAGTGACTCCATCAGACAACTTTTTATGCATTAGATCTAACTTTGCAATTTGGTTTTCCTATTTATAATTAGCCTCAATGAGCTTTATCCTTAGACGCTCTGTCTACAATAAAAAGCGAATGTCAACAAAAGTTACCACTACTATGTTTAAAAAGACACCTTTGCTCTCCACTGGGTCAACAAAATCTTTGAGTGTTTCAGATTAAGCGTAAGTTTTGCGCACATTTTCCACCTAACTGTCAATGAAAAATAAGATAAGACACACATTCGAAAAGCCAAGATCCATTTAACATGCAAATGCCGGAGAATAAACACTAAAGCTCTAGCACAGATCAATCCTGTCAGTACATATAGAACATTTTTCATAAGTATAGTGTAAGTTTAGATAGCAATCGTAGTGGAGTGTACCGTTTTTTAGATGTACACCATAACCTGGAGATTTCATTCTACCAAAGAATGAACTTTGCTGTGTCAACCACTGCCAACTTCCCTTACTCACCTAATAGGTTTCCTTAACGGAGTCTGGGTCTGACTTGTGGCTCTAACATGTACAGTGTGGTAGAATTTCTCAGAGGTTTCCTATGAGACTAGCCACCTTGATGCACACCACTCTTTCTTCAGTAAACTTGCACTAGGTAGCGTTGGTAGGCAGTGTGCAAGGCCTGTGATATTTCCATATTCAGAACTTCAAGCCCCAGGGTTTATTTTTACTTTTATGTGTAAAACGCATGATATTAAAGTGCATAGTTATATTTTAACATAGATGTATTTATTAAAAACTTGAAATGGACCTCATAACACATCTTCCTGCATTTGAAAAATGTCTTTCCAGGTAGCGTTCAGCAACCACGCCTCAGGATTACCAAACAGAACATCACAACATCCATTCTCTTCTATCTATCCCAGACTTTCAGTGCCGAGGAGAGAAACAACCAGCCCGTTGCTATCCATCTCTTTCTGTACAGAAGGGCCTCTAGGTGATAAATTCAACTCTTACCATAGCCCATTGGCAAGACACCAAGCACATGTTGTCCCACAACAAATGCTTTTAAAGTGTATATTGTTCAGATTATAGTGCTGTGTTCAGTTATTGACACCTGCTTCAATGAGTCGAGAGTCGATCACCATCTGTCTTTTCCTCCTGCAGATTTTAGGCTAGCTGACTTTTCCCACAAAGTGAAACTTGCTAATAACTCAAATCTAATTCATCCCTCTAAGACATAGTTAAGCTCATTACTCCAGTGACACTTGGCACCTTTTTGTTACATTTCGGTTTTGTGTTAATGATCCCAACAAGAAATAACATTACATTTGTCCAGCTTTGCTTGCTGACAGAGGGGGTTTAATTACCTTTGGACGACGTTAGGCCATTTCTTTTCCCCTGTTCACAATCTTAATGTCAGGCTAATTGGCTGCTAGCTTTAGCTTTATATGGATCAAACCAATGTTAAAGTATTATCTATCTATTCATCTAACCCTTGGAAAGAAAGTAGATAAGACTACCTTTATTTCTTTAAAAAGTCTTCTTTTAAATGTGTGGTAATCCACGGGGCGCAGTACAAAAACTCAATTTAAAGTTACTGTGTGGGACATACAAAACAGTCTTTTTTATGACTAACATAAGTAAGCTATACAATCATTATCAGGGCTTTGTCTACACAGTTTGGTTAATGCTTGTCATCAAGGCCACTGGGTCCAATTGTGGTAAAATGTAATTTATAATGCAGGTTCAACACAAACTCTTCAGCTCAGCCTCCAGCAACCAGCCCATTGCCAATAGACTCACATCCGGCTTCGCTGCTGCCTTCGACCTGCAGATGGCGGCTCATTTTCCGGCTTGTGTGGTACTGAAACACAAACTCCTACTGCAGATAAACCATCAAGATTTCTTGGTTTTCACAGTAACGTTACACAAATATTTCTTGGATTGATGACCCCAATTTTGGAGACCACAGGACAACTTTGACTTGCTGTGAGTTAAAATACTTAAATCTCCCTTTTCATTCATACATCTCACTTATTGACATTGGCCATGTACCTTTCTAACTTTACGCAGTAGCTGTAGAATACTCAACCACCCATACACTTTAACACACAAGCGTGTCTAGCTGTGAATGCACTAAATGCACCTAACATCTGCCTCATGTCTTGGTTAACAGACAATCTCCCTTGTCCATCATACATCAACCTCTCAGGAGACCTTTGGCCACCTGTGACACACACAGACACACACACAAAGAGACACACACTCTTCCTGCTACACCCTTCCACCACATGAATAATGCATCATCAGACAGTCGGCACTGAGCTAATGAGTCAATTGCTTAGAGAGCCTGGAGAGACACCGGTGTGCTGTGATGGTTATACCAAGCCCTCCCCTCGCTTGGGTTGTACGCAACACCAGATGTCCAAGGTGCGGGGTGATGAATTATGGGTCATCACACTCGCCCCTCTTCTACAGTGTCACCACATTAGGAGGCAAGAGCATGTGGTTTGGCCTGTGTGGTTATGGGTGTGTGTGTGTGTGTGTGTCCGTCTTTGCTCAAGGATGGAGAACCGTTTGCACTGTATACGGAAAGGTTGGGATCCTTTAACTTTGATGTTTTCTCTCTGCAGAGGGGAGATTTCCCTTTGCAACCACAGCTTATGTTCTGTAAGAATTTGTACTGCAAGGCCTCTGAGGCAAACACAGTTGTGCTGGTGATATAATAGGGACTGAAGTACAATGTGCGTCTGAGCAAGCAAAGGAGGGGGATACACGTACGAAACATGCTTATGAAAGCACATTTAAATGATTGTTTACGCATGCATGTGCGAACAACCGCTTGACTGTGAATATGTGATCATCTTAATGTTGTGCTTTGGTGCAGTGCATTTTCCTCATGTTTGATGAATGTATCTCTTCATTTTGCATAAAGCCATTTTTTCACATTATTATCATGTGTGAAAGAACATATTTGACCTAACATTGGGCCTGTGATACTTACAGCTACACTGTGACTCATTCTGTCTTCAAATACAATTTGAAAAGCAATATCAACCATCTATGATCCCATGATGAGCATGCCAAAAAACAAAGTGCAATGCAGCGAACAGTGAGGGGATTTAAAGTGTGACCAAAGCTTCCCAAGTGACACTATTGAAGTCACAAGCTCTAGTGACAATTCCAGCCAATTCAATCCCCAAGTCAACTCAGCCACTTTAACAGTCTCTCAGAGTAGAGAGAACTGCTTCCAATGTCAGAGTGAAACACTGTGTAAAGAGCAAGATTTCATTAATAATCCTTTCAAAGTGAAATGTCTGCCTTTGCAGTTTTTCGTGTGATCCGGCTGACAGTAAGGGCAGACTGCGAGGCCAAGTTGTAATTGGGGTTTCTTGAGCCAGCACATAATGCTGCAAGAAACTGTTTAACATGTTTAAACTTACTCAAGTACTGTTATCATTCTGCAGGGAAAACGTATAGCCATATAATACATGCTTCATTGGCCAGCTACTGGGGGTTTCCGTCAAGATTTGTATTCTCTTGTTGTGTTGCTTGCATGGTTTTTGTTCATAATTACTGTAGCTGTACAACAACAACAAGGCAAAGCTTGGATATAAAGACAGAGAGGTCTTAAAATAGCTGTTTATGAATACAGTCCAGTATGTGCGGGTCTTTGGATTTTTTGTAAATGTATTTGTTATTTGTCAAATCTGCATTTTTTAGAAAGCATGAGCAATAAATCCAATTACATTGTAAAAGCACCAGTAAATGGCATTGACAGGGGGGGGGGGGATTTGAGCCTAAGCACGACCAGTTTGTCTAAAGGGAATACCACACTCTAACAATTAGTGGAGAATCTCGCCTGTAAATATGCTTTGCGCCAAACTGTCTGGCTCCTCCTGACAGATCGTTATTAGCGTTAGGTGCCAGGAAGATGTGCCTGTTGATTACCAACTGCTGCATCTATTTCGCTCAAAACATTTACATCATCTGATCACAATTCAGAGCAGTCACTTATATTTAGATGAGCCTTGACAACTTCTTATTATTTCATGAAGGATAACGCTACGAAAATTAGCACCGCTACCAAAATAATCGAGCACAGGCCGTGGTTTTCCGTAAGTAAAATAAATGTGCTTACAGAGATCCCCTTGTGTACCCTCTACAACGCCAAAGTGGCACAAATTAATTTACGAAACTCTAAGGGTTTTTCTACATCCCACATAATGACTCGGTATTTGAAGTGATAGTTCCTCGTCAATAGAGATTTACTATCACTCATGATTTCGTTATGCATGCAACAGTCATTCACAACTCTCACAATCAGCATGGCCTTTATCTGTTTACTTAGATTTTTGGAAATGGAGTTCTTGATGCTCCACCACCCTTCACTCTGAGCCAAATCAATAGTGGTTAACATCATGTGATTCATAGCTCAACTGGAGATACTTAATTATTTTGAGCTTTTTATTTGTACCCAGTAGAGAGGGTTTGCCAGTTTGCTCACATACAGTCAGAGAAAAAGTATTGCCAATAACCATTATTAGAAATCAGATTTTGTTTTAATGCTGCTCCAATGAAAAAGCAAACCAGTAATGCGGGCTGCAAGTACTTTTTTTTTTTCAAACATGAACAAGGTTTGTTATCAGATATTCTGGACAGGAAAGGGAAAGCCGTTAGATAAAGCATATAGCAGTGAAAGTAACACTCACTGAAGGGTTTCTACTCCTTGGCAGTAATGTATTCATTATATATTTCTACCTGTAACCTGCCAAGATGTTGTTTGTTCTTGACTCTCTTTTTCATTTAAGCTCTCACATTGTGCGTGTGAATGTGTGCTTGTGTTGGCTGGAGAAATAGTTCTACTAAAGTTTTAAAATGAAATGAAAATCATGAGCTCTTAACATTGTGTTATCTCTTTGTACGCTGCTACACTGATCACTTTCAGGTCAGATTCAATTTGGTTAAAATTATGCTTCAGTACAAAGAAAGGCACAATAGAGGGGGGACACTGTAATTCTCATTGTACAAGCAGGTATAAAAAGGTCGAGTATCAAGACATGTTTGGATAAAATGTGTAGCCGGCTTTCATATCAAATAACTATTACTATAACTTTAATAAAAAAGAAGAGGAATAGGGGTAATGTGTTGATACGGTATTTTTAATGACATTTTATGAGAAATATCATAATATTACCAGGCTTATCGTTACATTTCAAGGTCAGTTGTGCAAGGATCAGCATGTACTGTATTTTGGCACACTAATCCTGTAGAGTCTGCCCATTCTGTACATTGTCACGTGTTCAGTATGAATATTACCTTTTGCTCCAGTTCTGACAACTGCTCAACTGGGATTCAACAATCATCCCACCACACTAAAACTTCTCTGGTTAAAAGTGTGAATGGAGGAGGAATCATTTATTGTTATGCTATGCTCCATTTGCCTTCCCAGGTGGGCTGGTCTCCATACTTTTTCCAAAGCTTGTTACTGAAACAAGATATTTGGAGCTATATGTGTAACATATGACTTTTACTACTGGAGGTATGACAGGAATTTTCTGTCATTTCCTAATGTGTGTGCGACAATAGGGTTCAGTATCCAGTTAATTTGTTTCAAGCAGTAAAGCAGATAATAATGAAAAAATACATAATAATGTTTCTATATAATAGATGTTAATTGTTAAATTGTATATTAAAGAGAATGAATAACGCACAGATTCATTGATCAGCCACCAGACAACACGGCCTCATCTAACAAACATTTTAACCAAAACATTTTACCAGTCAAAACTTGCTCTATGATGGTTTTACTTTGCACAAAAAGCTGCACTATGAATGACACACACACACACACAGTAGAAGTTCTTCAGCGTAAGATATAGAATCGGAGGATGAAACCCTAGATAGATAGAATCGGAGGATGAAACCCTCTTTATTTGTCACACAGTGAAATTGGTCCTCTGCATTTAACCCATCCTGGTACTAGGGGAGCAATGGGGGGGTTGGAGGTGTCCGGTGCCTTGCTCAAAGGCACCACAGCAGGGCCTAGGAGGTGAACTGGGACCTCTCCAAGTAGCAGTCCACTTTCCATATTTCAAGTCTGTTCGGGGACTTGAACCGGCGACCCTACGATTCCCAGTCCCAGCCCCTACTGACTGAGCCACTGCTGGACTATAAAATAATCCCAAACAGATTTCTCTCTAATATAAAGCTTTCAATCTGTAACAACTTTAAGAACAAGGGTTTGACAACAAAAAGGTACTGTAACTGGGTGCAGTTCTGGAGAAAATGGAAGTTATTATTTAGTCAAGGTTTAATTAGGAACAATTACAAAAATAAGATTTGCGAATGTTGTCATTTCTAGTTCTTAGATAGAGGGGAAGATCAGAAAAGACAATGGCTATTGGTTCATCTCTACATCTTAGTTTAGCAGGTAAGCTCGATTACAGTTGCCAGTCGACACCAAATACAGAGTGCAACCGAGGCTGATGGGAATGACATTACAGGTGTTTGTTTATAATCTAAAGTGTTGGACACATTCAAATTTGGACCAGATGAAAGTGCCAGATAAAATAAAGTCAGGGGATCACCAAAGTGATGACAGTTCAGCCGGAGGGGAGATAAATGTTTGTACAAAATGTTATGTTAGTGCATACTTATCAGGACAATTCACACAAAAAGTCACAGATATCAACCTCATAGTGGCGGTAGAGTTAAGTCAGACAATCACTGAAGTCAAAAGGCACATTCCTTTGAGGGTCATTAATGTTTAAACAAAAGTTAATATCCATAGCATGGATAAAAACACTGCAGACCAATACAACTGTTAATGGTGACGCATTGTACCCGGTGGCTTTTATGACATCTACGTAATACTGTTATGGCATCACAGAAATTCCACCCGATGGTTCTAGGAACAAGCAGCAGACATTTCTTATGTTTTTTGCACTTTATGAATACGAGCAATACTCACATTGGAATACAGTGGAAATGTTCAGGGAGGATCAAGTGTAAATGTATTGCAATAATTGTGCACAATACCACAAAGAAACAGAGGTTTATAAGGATGATTGCAGTAGCTCTATCATGATGCCACTGGGACTACAGTGACAGAGTTAAAAGGTTATTTAAATGAGCGGTTCATAAATGTTCAAATGGAAAACTATCCTTCAGTCAGTAAATGTTTAATTCAACTTCCTGAGGTCCCTTTTTTTTGTAGGATTCAGAGCCATCAGATGATTCTGGTTCAATACATTTGCCTCTTGCAGTGGAGTTTTTGTCATATTTAATGACATGAAAAAACGGCTTGAACCAGAAAAGGGCTGAGTCTTCCAAAAATCCCAACAGATTTCTCTCTGATATGCCCACATGCTGTGGCAGCTAGCTGAATCATTCATGATCAAATACAGTTTATTTTGTAAACAAATGCACATTTTGAATCTATTTGTGTCAGTACATTTCTTGAATTACCATCAATTCATTCATATTCCACGATAAGCAGTCATTGCTGAGGTGTTTTTTTATTGGACTTCAAAGCAGTCGCTTCACAACAGTGTTGCTGCACTTTGATGCGACTCACCACGTTCACCAACAGACCATCAGCGGCTTATTGCCCAAGAAGCAACCCAAAAACTGATTTTCAAAAAACACAGAATTTATGCCAGTGGCAAGGTCTATGGAGATTATAATATCTGCATCATAATTATAGACAGGGTTTTGACCAATCCGGGTGACGGGCGCTGCACCCTCTTACTACGGTGTCTGCCCTCATACCAAAATATTTTCCCTGTAAAATTTGAAAGTGATGCCAGAAAACAATATTTCCGTAAAATTACCCAGAAAATATAAAAAGCTTGTGAAATTGGTCAGACGGCACGGACAGCTTTGGTTTTACTGAGCTCCAACGTCGCGTTGTTGCTTACGTCTGCGGTGCCATCTTGTTTACAGGCGTCATGTTCTCGCAAGAATTGATATATCTTATATACAAGATCAGTGCCACAGTATTGCCCTCATACTATATTTTTATAGAAAAACCCCTGATACATCAAACATGTTTTATGACATGACGTTATAACTGATCAGAAAAAATGTATGTTTTATGAATCACAGTCGAAACCAATGAAAACCGCTTTAGTTTACTGTCTATATTTTACTCAAAAATGTTCGGGTTTTAAAGATGCATTCATTTTCTATTCAAAGTATTTCTTATATTACTCTCATAACAAAAAAGGGTAAGTGTAATTTCTGTCAAGTTATTTTTAGTGTCACCATGCTTTAGATGACTACATCAAGTTTGATCAAAAGGTTTAATCTGTAAAAGCTGTCCTTAAGTAAACCAGAACACACACTACCTGATGTTGAACAGTGTTTAAATGATCAGAGCAATACTTACATTAACTATTTATATTCTTTTTGCGAAAAGATCAAAACAGATCAAAATGAGTTCCTTTTTAGTTCTCAGTCGCTGTCTGTTTGATCAAGCTGTGAGTTGCCACAGCCATCATGTTCACACAGTTAGTGATGTTAGAGAAAGTCTCTCAGTGGATTCTGATGAAAGATGAAGTTGGGTAATGTGATTATATATAAAGCGACCTGTTATGGCTTAATACTTTACTTTGCAAAATGTAATTTGGTAGTAATCAAAAGGAAATAGAAGACATGTTCCCACATACTACACGTGGTAATTAGCACCTCTATTATTCAGTTTGAATAAAAAATTGGCATTGTGTGTCAAGTCTCTAAGCAGTTGCTGAGTTTCAGTGGGATTTCTTTTAAATAAATGCTACAAATGTAATGTCCATAAAAATTGCAATTAAGTAAATAATGGATTATAGGGAACTTCAATCTCCTTAATATAAAATTGCAATAAAAGACAAATTGTACATTTCTGCATGTTCAGCCGACCTGTTAACTAAAACCCTTATTATATTAAGAGGAAATGTTATTGGAATTATTAATGATAGCTGTACTGTTTAAATACAGTGTTAAATTCTAATTAACATATTTCATTGTACTTTCCATAATTCATCAGTAAGTCTCCTTAACCGAAAATAATTGTACAAGTAGAACACATTATTCTTGTATTTGTTGTATTTAGTCCACATTTAAAACAGGTGAACCAGCCCCCTAATACAGTATCTGCCTGCTTATTTGTCAGACTTTACCATCTGCACACTAACTGGGCGCAAAAGTGCTCTCTTCACGGGGAAAATCTTTAACAATTTCATATGAATGCATTTTCTGTGTGCTACTCAGAACTGCCGGTTGATATCACACTGCTGAATCCAGCCGATGTGAAAGCTTTCACTCATTTGTTTTTCTCTGCGTTTCCTGTCCATCACGCCACATAGGAATAAATCCTGAGGTTTGCAGCAGGTATGTTATTTTAGGAAGCAACAGCAGCATGAGCAACTGGAGGTTTTCTTTTCAGTGAGCATGAAGCACAGTAAATTGCTTAACAGACAAACAAAGCATTGGTATTCAAACTCAAAGTTTATCACCAGAAACTCTAGAAATGATCATCGCCAACACTTTTTAGTTAGGGCTTTAGCTCTGGAAAGTAAAAAAAAAAGATAAACAAAACAAAAAAATACCAGAAATTACAAAATTGATAATGTAAAAAAAGCTTGGAGAAGAAGAAAAAGGACACATTTTTCAGCCTGTATTACTTGTGCTTGAATAGTACACTTTCATGTTTATTCGAAAGCAATTATTCGAGGCACGGAAGTGATTTGTACAAACAAGTGTAGTTTCAGTTGTGTCTTTTATCTAAATATAATTGATAATAAGAGATACCCTCCTCACCTTGTGAACTTGTTTTCCCTCTCAGCACCCCTTACCTCCTGTTATGTGATTGGCCTCAATCCAAGATCCCAAACATATTCGCTGCAAGATTTACACCTCACACTTTACTGTGCCTTATATCCTGACAGGGAGCAGTTTATAAACCGTTAGGAGTCATACTACCTGCCACCACTCGCAATGAGTATTATCAGCAAGTTTAGAGGGAAATCAAACTACCCAAGGACTGAAAATAGGCTGATGTTGTTGGCCCATCAGGTCATGGTATGGAAAGCACTGATATTGAAGAACTTGTCAATAGTGCAAAGTAAAGCATGGACCGCCACAGCCACACACATAAATATCTTGTTAGCTGGAGGTCCAATAAAATGATCATAACCTACATTTTCGATATGTGATAATTACTATAAAGTGTTTAATGCTGTCAACTGCACGTTTAATGCATGTGGCGAAAACGTAGGGTTTGACGATTGGACGAATACAATGGATATTAACTATTGGAACACATTGGTTGTTATATTTGGGCGAACGTTTGGCCATTTTTTAAATTGTATTTTTCAACTTTAAAAGTCTGCTTTCAAGGAGTGTGTGAGCAGCAGGCACACATAAGCAATTGCTGCCTATTGGCCTGACAGTGGCTGAATCAGACAATTTTGACATATTGCCTATCCTATAATGGAACCAGCAATTATTCATTATGCTTTGTCATCTGAGGTTTTTTTCCTACTTCTCCACAAGTCCCTGTTCCTCCAGGTAACCAGCAGTTTCCCCTGGTGGGAGCAGCACATCTGAGGACATAGATACATGGACACAGAATGACCCTAAACAAAGCATGTTTGCTGTTTCAGACCTGTACTGTACGCCTCAGCAGGCTATGCCACATCTGTAAAGTCAATTTGCAGAGCCTTTGTTTGGATAGGGCCTGATCCATGATACAAACACACAGACTGGCAAAACCGGGTCTTTACCTCCTTATATTGAGCCGGGCCACACTGGGCGAAGCCATTTTGATATCTCATCCTCCTCACATTGTTGGTGAGCAAGGTCATATGCTGCCAACTCACTGGCCTGATTGGCATGGACGGCAGACAGTCTTTTGGGGGGGGGATGAGGAGTTCCTGCACATGCACACTTGGCCCGTGAACAAGGTGTGGAGCTTACCCACATTCTTTGCTGTGGCTTTAGCGAGAAGAAAGGCCAATTTTGGCAGAGGGCCCCTTTGACTAAGTCTTCCCCGAGGGTTCAAAATGGAGCAGACAAAGCGCTTCTAGCACTCAAAATTTGGCTTCAGTACAAATCCCGCAGAGGAACGCATAAGGCTTCTAACATCAAGTCCCCTTTAGAAACCAGATAAGAAGTCTGAAAGACCTTACAGTTTGGTTTTCACACTCGACCATGTGGTCCATGATGGTGGCCACATGTACCTTGGAGGCACAGGCTGGATATATTGCCATCCAGCAGAGTGCAGAAACTGCAATATGATTATCAAACTCTCAGGAGCAGGTCCAGATATTTAGAGGCCAAAGGCACCGCCATGGAGAGTCTGGGTCTGGATGAAAGGTGGGCGCCTTTGTGTGAGAGCAGGTTTTTTTTCTTTCGGGGATGTACAACAGTTCTGAGGCAACAAGCATGTGTAATATAGGAAATCCGCCCTGGCCAGCAACGGTTACTGTGTCAGTCTGTAATGTAATCAGAAAGCAGTATGGCCTCTTACAGCCTATTGCAAGCATAAACACTTTTATCCGGTTAGCAAGAAATACAACTGCGCCTGCACAATGTGTCACTCTTAAACTGAAGTTTGTTATGTAAAGAGTGGCTGAGATGCTTGTTATTCTGAGGCATAAATGAAAGTTCAAGCATGACTCATTATTTCTTAAGAAAACGTTAAGAAATGCATCTCATTTGTTGTGTGGTGAAGATTGCTATAACTACGAAATTCGGTCATACTGTTGATGCTTCTTTACTGATGCAGCAAACAAAGGCCACTGAATATGATCGGCATACATAAATTCAACAAACTGCTTAATGTCATTAAATATTGCTTAATGCAATGAATAGAAAGTTCAGCAGAAAGGGAGGGAGGGTTTTATGTCATGTTTTATTTATAATAGAACATTTAATCTCTTCTCCAGTCAATAGATATTTATATTTATGTGCGCTGCGTTTACAACTTTCTTTCTGGATGACAATTTGGTATATTGTTTTTCAGAAAAATATCATCTATAGAGAAGCTAACCTAGTCACCACTGAATGACATTGAATATTACGTAGTGGACCTTTAATGTCTAATTTAGAGTAACTCTAGATCTATACAAAAGATAATGTGTGGTGTCAAAGTAAAGTAGGGTGATTTATTATTGCACCTATAATACTGTACATGAAAAAGCAATTAGCCTACTTCATATAAAATACTCCTAACTCGTTGTTGCTGCAACTTGGACCCAGATGCTGTATTAAGGTGCAGAGAAGACAATGTACATTAGAGTGTACATGCAGTATTAACTGACATGTGTAAAAAGCATTAAATGTGCATGCACAGATTTCAGTCTGAGATGGTAGTCCAGTAATGGAATATTGCCATTAAAAAGTCATGCCGAGTACTGTAATGGAAATGCGTGCGGGTGGAAGAGCCATAGTATAAAAGGTATGAACAAACTCTGTAGTTGTGTAGGAATGTGTAACAACACTGTTTAATAATAAATCAAGTAGAATACACACAAACGAAAGAGCAATTGCTCCATACTTTCTTTTCACGTTCTAAAGAATGATTTTATTTATTTTCAACATTTCCCTTATGTTCTTTGTTTGAAACATTCTGGGATATTTTGTTTCATTGTACAGAGGCACTCAGGTACTGCTCTTCAACACACACCAATAGGGTCAATGCCGACTCTGAACAAATGAACCCAGAAAGCTATTAAAAACAAACCTTTTCAACATCATCAGATTCAAAGCTGAATTAACTGCTGTGTAGGAGGAGAGTAAGACTGCAAGAGCATCTCCAACAACTGCACAACACTGTACAAATTATTTGTATGGTATATTTGTATAGCTGTTCATGTATAATACATTCTGTCCTTCTATGAAAATGTATTTCATTAACATCTGACATTTTTCTGTTTATGAACCTCCAAATAATCAGAGCAGTGTTCTCGGTTGTTGTTGTCAAAGTGTCAACTTTGACAGTGATAGAATGAAACAGTTACTTATTCAGTACAGCAAAAAGCCTGATGTAGGTGTAGTTTTCAAGGTAACTTCTTTTTAAATGCCGTCATACAACTTTGTGATATGAGATCTTCTGCCACATGATCTAATTCACTACAGAAGAACATTGTGTGCAAAACATGTAATGTGCAGTTGAGAAATGTTGCTCATTTTGTGTTACCATTACTGTTAAGTGTGCCTGCTTTCCTTTTCTACCATCAGCGTTAAAACCCTTGAGATATTTTTCTGGCTTTTAAGCTATCAGTGTAAGACAACAAAATGAGAAGTAATCACAACTTTGAAAATGACGATGATGGTTAAGTCATAACCTTTAATCATCTGTAGGGCTTCATTTTAGAAAATGACCTAAATGGGCTAAAACACATTTACAGATGATTAAGGCAATATTGGTTTTGATTTATCAACAATACTTGGCTCTAAACATCTTTTTGGTTCTATTTCCACACTCAAAAGCTAAAATTTACAAGTCCATTCAACATTGCAAAACTAATATCTTCACAGTATGAGCACAGAATAATAAAATGAAATGGTTTCTGGTGCATCTTGTGAACATTATTGTCTCAAAAACTCCAACAGGGAAATTAATGCACAACATTACCATTTTATATCTTTAACAAGGGCCACTCTTAAAGTCAGCTAAACTACTTTTGAAGCACACACCACTACAACTTCTCCATACCACCGTCCAAGGCGATTGATTATTTGGCTGACAGCGCTGTCAGGCAGGAGAGATGCTCCACGGATCGCCAGATTTTATGACTGCACTATGAACAAAATGAACAGGTACCTTACAGGAAAAATATGAAACTTAAGCTGGTTGTTATAGGAGTTTAGACTAAGGTTGTGCCAAAATGTTATGTAGCTGGACAACGGAATAATATATCAAACATAATCAAAGAGTATTCTGTAAAACCAGACAATTGCAAATGAGTATTTTATGTATTTACCATAAGGACATGACAAAACTTCAGCCCACCTAAAATGTTTTAAAGCCCACCCAAAAGACATTTTTAAAATAAAAAAATAACTTAAAAAAAGGGCATTCACGTCTCATACCCCTTTCTGAAGAATAAAGTTTTGAAAATGAAAATATTTCACTTAATTGTCATTGGACATGGTATTTTTTATAATTTGATTGATTGATATATTTTTCATATTAGTGTTGAGAGTTGTGCTCCCTTCCCATACCAAGACCACAAAGTTCTATTAGATCTAACATCTTAATTCTGCTGTCAAAGTGCACCAGATGCATGCAACTCACTTTACAATGTTAAAAAAAATCTGCCCCCGGACCCCCCTAGAGGATGTGAAGTCCACCCTACTCCTAAGACATGTCAACTTCACTAAGGCCAGGTAACAAGGACCTTGTTAACATGCAGAATATATTGAAGACGCAACCGGCACAATTTGCTCAATGCAAAACTCCCAGACTTACTTATCCATCATCATGCCATCTGAGTTCCTGATTGTACTACCATGCAGGTGCCACCCCCCCACACCTTAAAAAAAGAGGCCCCAAAAATGTTTCAGTGCTCGCATTAGCACGCACACAGCTCCACCTCACCTCTGGGCTAAGCCCACCCAAACTTGAAAACCTAGCTACGCCCCTGGTGTCCGTGTAGCGCTCAAGCTGTCTGGCTTCATTTTTCCTGTCAGTCCAATTCATAACACAGCTTAAAGGTTAATTACAATGAAAGTATATTTTTATTAAACATGGAAAATATTGGTTGAAAAGAAAAAAGTTATTTTAATTGCAAACTTTAGTTCACTTTTGCAAATATGTGCAGCTAACTAGGGAGAATGATACACAGAGTCATGTACCGTGAAGCTGCATAAGTTTAAAAACTACTATCTGCAAATACTTGGGTAGAGAGGTCGTCACAAGATATTAGTTCTTGAGCCTGACTCCTCCACTTCTCTTAGCATTTCTCTCCAAGGACTAAATCCTTTTTTGCCTTGGTCTAATTTATTACTGCACTAACACTGTCCCAATACATCACCCAAATGAGAGTTTTATTTTTTATTTTCCCTGCATTTAAAAAACGAGAGCTGTGATGCAGCGTGGCAGAACCTTTTATGGAACCAGCAGAGGTGACATGTTTCTCCTCGAGCAAAGAGCGAGATTTTTAAGTTGGCTGTAAGCATTCGCCACATTATATCGCTTTAATGTATGCTAAGCCGTGTCTTTATGAAGGCGGTATTAATGGGTGGGGTCGGTGTAACTGCCTTAAACAAGGGATTAGCCTGTCGCTGATGATTCGGGGCTATGTGATGGGATTATTTACATTGCTCTGGTGGCAGGGCGCAGGTGTCATTAGAAATACAAATCCCCTAATAAATTTCTGAAATGGGGAGAGTTTTTCTGAAGTTGGGTTGGATTGCAGAGAGCGTTGCCTAGAACAATGCATGTGTCATCTGCAGCCTCACAGAATTTGCAGCAGTAATCTGGCTGTATTATGAAGTTGAGTCAAAAAGTTTTGCTTCACCTTGTCACCAGAGTGTTTCTTGATTGGCTCAAAGAGTGAATTAACAATGCCCTTATCAGGGGAAATAATAGACTAGGCTTCCGATGCTGAGTGGCTGAGGCACCTGAGTTACAAACACTCGCTGGATGTAAATACAGTAATCCGATCAAAGGACCCCGAGTTCCTTTCCTGTTCTCATAATTCCCTGCTTTTAGCCAGGCGCTGGCTTAGCATCACCTCCCTTGGTAAATGCATATATTAACATTCCTTTAATCCTCACAGAGGGGTGATGATAACACATGGACACTTTACAGAGTGCACTCATCCCTTCCTCAAGATTAAACATCATTGCATTGACTAATTATTTCCTGTCCATCCAGTAATTCGATATAATTGAGTAACCTTTAGGAGATAAGCATATTTATTGGGTGCATTATCAGCTCATATTACAACAATTAACTAATCTGTTACCGCAGCTCTCAGATGGTGGTTTCATTACTCTCTATTAACATCAACACCACTCTCAACACTTTTTTGGAAGTTATAAACAGAAATACTTGTGGAAACATAACAATAGGGCTAAAACTAATGACAAGCCTATTAACAATGGAAACCACAGGTATGAATTTCTTAAATGTGGACCAACACACACAAACTATATCCAGTCAATAACTAAATAATCAAAAATATTCAGTTTACAATTATAGAGATGTTTTTTTTAAATCCACTGATCAATGAATTGTCAAAATAGTTGAGCATAAATTGTCATTGCTTACAATAAACTATAATTGTAACATTAGTAAATGGTATCAATAAATTAGGTATCAAATAAAGTGCTCATAAGACGTAATTGTATCTTTTTTAAGACTATTTATTTAGTAAAATAACATGTCCCTCTAGTATGTTTATATTTGTTTTTGACCAGCTTTAATTTCAGTTACTTACAGCCACGACAGAAAAAGGCTTTGGGACATGATGGTGACTTTCCGTCATCTTTAAAAAGGCAGCACTTACATGTTGACATTAAGTGCTCTTAGTTTCCTTTTAAGGAAATCATGGATTATTAAACTGTGACTAACTAAATGGTTATGGCATGCAGAAAATCATCATGGGGCGAAAAAAGTTTATTTAAAAGCAAAAATAAAACGTGATTTAGTGAGAGCACATATTCCAGCAACTACTCTTTGTGTCTTTCTGCTCGAGGTTCTGCGGCATTTCTTCACTGCTCTCAGAGCGATGGGGCACATAACTCAGAAAGGCACAGAGGGAAAATAAATACACTTCGCAGGGGTGAATGGTACCTCATGTACTGTGGAAAATAGGAGGTGGGAAATCAGGGTGTTTGGCAGGTAATTTAGCACTTTGTATACAGTGTCAAACTTCACTGTGAGAATGGCTCAGATGTCAGTGTTGTGTGGGGTTTTCCTCTGCAGCTCATGTTTTATTAACTTCAACTCTGCAGCTTCGGGACATTTTTGTAATTTGCACCAGTTGATTTAGATCAAGCCATCGCTGATCAGAGCAACAACATTTACCCATTAGAGTCTCTATGATAAGACTGAGCTGCAGATCCTGCAGACTCAGCTCAGAGATCATTCAGAATTCCAGATTCATGTTTCAGAGAATAAATGTGATTTCTCCTTTTTTCGTAGCAAATATCAAGTAAATTATCCACAAAAAGCTTCTAATAATCAAAAGGTCCACTGAGCGCTAATGCAAATGAGGGGTTTAATTAAGCTTTACTTTGGTAAGTGGGACAACCTGCTAATTAATCAAAACTGACAGAGGGTCTTTCACTGTCCACGAAAAATAATGTGTGGTACAAGTCGAGATGTAGTGTTGAATTCCACAATTAATGTATTACATTTCCAGGTTAACTGTGATTAGATTTACGTGGTAAACATTTAGCAAACTGAATACAGCAATTACGTAAAATGAATGAAAAAGGAGCTTTAGTTAAAATCTGCAGAGACATTTTTATGGATCATAAAATGGCAGAGATAATGGCGATATGATACATTTCACTTCATTAGTAATTAACTTAAAGTAGCTGCAGACTAATTAGCATTAAATCGTACCAATTTAAAATGATAATTGCAAAGGGATCATTTAGGACAAGGAAATCGACAGTACCATGTTGCCATAGTGTTAAATCAGGAGATGCTTACTTCACATATTGCTCTAAATCGGTCAGACAGGAATAGCTACTTCCACTGACACACTGATTTGAGAATATATCAAAATCTCTGTTGTCATCACTTGGTCAATTACAGTAAAAGTAGCAGAAGAAAACCGTTTTGTGCTGTCAGACTATGAAAAGGGATGGTTCCTGTTATTTATGTGAATGAAATCAGACTTGCAAAAGATACGCCGCAACTGGAAAATCTGCCATGCAGCACTCTGGTCAAATCGACAAAGTGTATATTCAGCAGTCACAACAAACATTGAGCAGCTTCACAGCCTTGTTCAGTTCAACAGCGGCACGAAAATGCTTTTTGAGCTAGTTTGTTTATAATTGTGTTTTCGTAATTCTCGTGTGCTTTTATTTTTTTGCTCATTATAAGCTTTTCATTTGTCTTCAGCCTCTATTTGTTAGCGTGTATCCTTAGGGCATGAATGCATCGTCTTGGTGACACAATTCTGTCTCAACTCAATGCAGTTTCTTATAATAACAATTTTTCTAAGTGTTGTGTTTTTTTTACAAATAAATATTGGCTGTAATGCTTGTTTACTCACCTGAGACAAAGTGACATGCCATTTTATCATGGAGGCTTATCATGTACCCTTTTACTGTGAAGCTGTGTCCTTTTTTCATTATCATAGCAAATCAAGTGTTGATTCAATATGATGGCAGCAGGATAATATGTTAAAATAAACAGAGGGAATCTACATCGGTTTGTTTGGTATAATCAGGTACAAAATATGTTTAAAAAATTGCAGTATCTTCAGATTTGAAAACACGATTTATATCAGCTTTCTGATCAGGTAATTCAGGCGACAGCAAACTACTGATCCTGAGCATTTCTACAAAAGCTGCTGAAAAGGGATGGGTTGAAATAAAGTGCCAAAGCCTCCATCTGAATGACTTTCATGAGACAACAATTCAACCAAGATGTATTGTCATTTGTGTGGCAAATCGCTGGACACAAACAATCAGCAGTCCAACTAAATAGGAGATCCTCATCAACGTGCAAATAATCATAGCGCAGTGTGTGATCCATCTTCTCTTTAGGTTGATTAACTGCGAGTCAGTCATTGCAAATAGCACTCAAGATCATCACCTGATAATGCATGGAAGGAGGCACAATTAAAGACCATGAACATCAACACTAGACTGGTATACCTCATCACTGAGATTCTAATTAGACATTTTCTTTAATACATCAACTCTCCTATTCAGAGGAGATTGTTTTCCAAGTTGCGTAAAGCAACACTTAATGGCCTTCCTACATTGTGAGTCAAAGTAGATGTGTTATATAAAAAGGAACTCAAATGTAACAATACAGAAAAAAATCTATTAAATAAAAGTTGTTCAGTGCAGTGGTATTATTATTAACCAATAAGATGGATCCTTTAGCATAATTACATATACATGCAAACAGAAATACTCATAGCAGAAGGGTTTTTCATGGCTTCAAATCAGATGGAAAACCTCAAAAGGGGTAGTTGTTTGAAAATAGTGTTTCTTCTTAAAAAGTTTGAGCTGGAGTTGTGACCAAAATGTCCTGAAACCTAGTAGTTCTCTTTTTTAAATACTGCTGGATAGCTTAGAGCAGGGGTAGCAAACACAGTGCCAACGCCCGAAAGGTAAAAGGTTTACAATCTGTAGTAAGGTGTGATAAAGAAAAGTCATCCCAGTCATTGACATACAGTTATTATTGTATTTCGTTAAATTATTAACATTTGTGTGATTTGCCCTTTAGTGCTAACTGCTCAAAAGATAATTTGATGCATTTTTCAATCTCAAATGTAACCACACAGCAGACGTTGTTAATGACAGCAGACAGGTGTTTTGGAAGTGAGCTGAACTTTTGACCACTATTTGATGGAGGCTTTCTTCACTGTGCAAGCCTTTTTTATCTTATGATTTAAATGTAGGCTTCTGTCGTGTAATTGCAGTTCAATGTTCAGTCAAAACTAAGAACATATACTCGCATGATCACCCTTTACCAGCTGTGTGCATGGCAGTGTATCATGAAGCTTCAAGATGTTTGTTTTGTTGACCATTTATGATTTCAATATGACCATAAAAAAAGTATTAAAATGCACATGTTCATGTGTGCCACCAATTACCCTTCAAAAACAAGACCAAAGAAAAGTGGTTACCTTTGAACTGCATTACAGAAAGAGAAACCATCTGCAGTTGCTTTGATAAAAGGCTTTCGACTACAGTCTCAGCTTTTGATGAGAAAAGGTAAGTACACCTGTTGTTTGATAAATTAAAATGTCAGAGTGGGGTTTGCTTCATAAAAGGTTTGGAGTAAAGTGCGTCTGACCAGAAACAATGGCGATGGCAAAGATTCACCAAGTAAAAAGATTATAATACGACTCTGCAGTGTGTTACGCCTGGCCACATGCTCCACAGATACTGCTCTCTAGTTAAATTAATCATTAGCTGCGGCCCTAATTTATGGAACAGCATATTAAACATCCATTTAAAATACCCTTATCACAACTAGGAATTTCAAACGGCTCTGTTTCTTATGTAAGTGTACTGAATATATATTAGTAAATACCCTATAGAGACGCTTTTGGCAAGTCATGAGAGAAAACAGTCTACAGAAAGATAAGACACCTGCACAGTGTTGCTGTAACAACTATGAATAGACGCACACAGGGAAATATCTGGTCTAGAAACAAATATTTTTGCAGAAGGAGCCGCAATGTATTTACAGTATCTTACCTTAAACATCGTAGTTTACTTAAACCTGTATTTAGCTCTAATTTCCTATTCATCACCTTAAATCAAATGACTTAATATACACATACAGTGGGGCAAAAAAGTATTTAGTCAGCCACCAATTGTGCAAGTTCTCCCATTTAAAAAGATGAGAGGCCTGTAATTTTTATCATAGGTATACCTCAACTATGAGAGACAGAATGAGAAAAAGAAATCCAGAAAATCACATTGTCTGATTTTTAAATAATTTATTTTCAAATGATTGTGGAAAATAAGTATTTGGTCAATAACAAAAGTTCATCAATACTTTGTTATATACCCTTTGTTGGCAATGACAGAGGTCAAACGTTTTCTGTAAGTCTTCACAAGGTTTTCACACACTGTTGCTGGTATTTTGGCCCATTCCTCCATGCAGATCTCCTCTAAAGCAGTGATGTTTTGGGGCTGTCGCTGGGCAACACGGATTTTCAACTCCCTCCAAACATTTTCTATGGAGTTGAGATCTGGAGACTGGCTAGGCCACTCCAGGACCTTGAAATGCTTCTTACGAAGCCACTCCTTCGTTGCCCTGGCGGTGTGTTTGGGATCATTGTCATGCTGAAAGACCCAGCCACGCTTCATCTTCAGTGCCCTTGCTGATGGAAGGAGGTTTTCACTCAAAATCTCACGATACATGGCCCCATTCATTCTTTCCTTTACACGGATCAGTCGTCCTGGTCCCTTTGCAGAAAAACAGCCCCAAAGCATGATGTTTCCACCCCCATGCTTCACAGTAGGTATGGTGTTCTTTGGATGCAACTCTGCATTCTTTCTCCTCCAAACACGACGAGTTGAGTTTTTACCAAAAGTTCTATTTTGGTTTCATCTGACCATATGACATTCTCCCAATCCTCTTCTGGATCATCCAAATGCCCTCTAGCAAACTTCAGACGGGCCTGGACATGTACTGGCTTAAGCAGGGGGACATGTCTGGAACTGCAGGATTTAAGTCCCTGGCGGCGTAGTGTGTTACTGATGGTAGCCTCTGTTACTTTGGTCCCAGCTCTCTGCAGGTCATTCACTAGGTCCCCCCGTGTGGTTCTGGGATTTTTGCTCACCGTTCTTGTGATCATTTTGACCCCACGGGGTGAGATCTTGCGTGGAGCCCCAGATCGAGGGAGATTAGCAGTGGTCTTGTATGTCTTCCATTTTCTAATAATTGCTCCCACAGTTGATTTCTTCACACCAAGCTGCTTACCTATTGCAGATTCAGTTTTCCCAGCCTGGTGCAGGTCTACAATTTTGTCTCTGGTCTCCTTTGACAGCTCTTTGGTCTTGGCCATAGTGGAGTTTGGAGTATGACTGTTTGAGGTTGTGGACAGGTGTCTTTTATACTGATAACGAGTTCAAAAAGGTGACATTAATACAGGTAACGAGTGGAGGACAGAGGAGCCTCTTAAAGAAGAAGTTACAGGTCTGTGAGAGCCAGAAATCTTGCTTGTTTGTAGGTGACCAAATACTTATTTTACCGAGGAATTTAACAATTAATTCATTAAAAATCCTACAGTGTGATTTCCTGGATTGTTTCCCCCATTCTGTCTCTCATAGTTGAAGTGTACATATGATGAAAATTACAGGCCTCTCTCATCTTTTTAAATGGGAGAACTTGCACAATTGGTGGCTGACTAAATACTGTTTTGCCCCACTGTATATAGTGCTGCGTACCGGTACGCCAAACCGGTACTGGACTTGTAAAAAGTTTCGGTTCAAGTCCGGTTAAAACCGGAACGTCGGGAACTTGTACTTGGACTCGCAAAAAAACTAGCACTTAAGTATATTCTCCTTTTTATTATAAACCATCTCAAACCTTCCATGGATCGAGAAATTTGCACTGAGAAAAGACGAAAAACATCGTGTCGGCTTCTGATATGGCGGCCATTACTGAACTCACGAAGTCTCGCAAAATATCGCAACTGCTCGCGAGATCTGTGTGACGTCAAGGGAAGCTAGCGATGTGATTGGCTTAGACATAGTGGACAGCGTGGGCTGCCGAGGTCCCCATATTGGATATTTAGTAGTGTAGCCAACTCCTTTGTTTGGTCTAATGCGTCACAGGTCATGTAAACACAATGCCGCGGGGCTTTAAATCCAGTAAGGTGTGGGATCATGTGACGAAACTGCCGCTAGATACTGCGAAGTGTAACCTGTGAAAGTGATCAAGTGCACTGGGGGAACATCGAACATAGCGAGGCACTGAGGCGAAACCACAAAATAGAAACTACTCCACATGCAGCCTCAGCCACATTGGCGGCGATGTTTGGCGAGCAAAATAACAACGATCAAGGTAAGCTTGTAAAAAAAATTAGCCGACTAGGGCGTTTATTCAGCGTCATCTTTTCTTGTGCGGGGAGCAAAACAATGTACCTAATGCAAGACAAAGACACTGTCAGCAACTCAGCATGGCTAATTTCTAGTAGTCAGTCACAGTCCGAAACACACGTAGGTCGTATTATCAACCGATTCTTAAATACTACTTCTTTTTTTTAAATCATGGCAAGTTTGCAAAGGTAGGTATTATGAAATCTATGATAGTCTTGTTCATTTTGCATGATCACCTGGCAAGATAACTAATAAAAAAGTAATAATATATTAAAGATTGATTATTTCCTTTAATATTTACATGGTAACCCAGAGAAAGTAGGACTATGCTTTGGTTTAATTGGTTAATCAATTTTATTTTGCTTTCAGCCCAGGCCCAACTTCCACGTGCCCCACAACCTCCCACACTGCCACTACTGGGACATCTGCCTTACCATCACTAGATTCATTACCGTCAACGTCAAGTTCCACTTCCACTGTGGCCAGCACTACTGTAATGCCTTTCACCTCGGCAAAGCTTACCAAGATGCCTGCAGAGAAACAGCATAAGATAACAGGCAGATTGGTGAAGAATGCTGTCAGTCAGAGAGCAGCGAGAGCTGCTTTTTATTGTGTTCATGTGTGAAAAGCTTGATTCACAGGTGTATGTTGATCCAAACATACTGAGCATGATAACTGCTACTTTCCTAACATTAGGGAACTGATGGACATTGACATCAGTCCAAAACGTTGCAGGCCCGTGAGTGCGAAGCTCCCGTGCCATGGTTATGGAGGACTGCATGTCAACTAGCTCGAGAATGAATTTCCCCTCGTCAATGGAAGGGACCACGTCCTTTGCTCTGGTGGATAAGTCCCCTCCTGTTGCAGCGGTGAACGGGTCTCTGGTAAAGTCCATCACCTCTGTGGGCAGAGGAAGTCCATCGAATCGACCAACAAAGTTCTCTTTCAACCTCGCAATAAATTCTTTCATCGTATCTGCGATTTGTGCCGGGGATGAGATGCAGTTGCGGAGTGTCGGGAAATGCAGCATCCGGCCTGTGGTCAAGTCAGTCGCGAAAAGGTCCAGTTTGACTTGGAATGCGCGCGTCTGTTCCACAAGTTCAGTGACAGTTTTGTCTCTGCCTTGTAGTCCCACATTTAGGTCGTTAAGGTGTTTGAATATGTCGCTCAGAAAGCAGACATGGGCCATGAAGTTGTCGTCCAGTATGCGATTTAAGTGTGTTTCTGCCTTTTTCTGCTTGCTGCTGCGGAGAAAAGTTGTGATCTCCTCTCTGAGATTGCAGAAACGCTCCAGTGCTCTGCCTTTGGACAGCCATCTGATGTCATTGTGAAGAAGCAGGTCGTGGTGCTCAGCGGACATTTCTGACAGCAGCATGCGGAATAAGCGGTGTTGGAGGCTTGATGTGGAGCGGATAAAATTAAGGCATTGTCGTTTTAAGCTCCCCGCTTAGTTTTGTGCACAACACCGTCTGATGCACAATGCAGTGCAAGGATATCATCCTTGGTGTAACAGCAGACCAACGTGCTGCCAAACCATTCACTTTTCCTGCCATAGATGGTGCCCCATCAGTCACAAGCATACACACACGCTTCATATCCAGACCAGTGTCTTTGAAAAAAGCTGAAATGTTCTCAAACAGTATCTCGCCAGTTGTGTGACCTTCCAGCGGCAGTAGACCAAGCAGTTCCTCTCGGAAGCAATTCCCATCAAAAAAACGGATATATATGCACAACTGTGCGGTATCCGTTTTGTCTGTGGACTCATCTACAGCTATAGACATCACCTCAGCTTTCCTCAGGTCTTCTAACAGTGTTTCAAACACATCTGTGGCAAGAATTTCCACCCTTCGAATGTTTGAGGTGTCTGACATGGGTACATTTTTAATAGCAGATGTCACACGTTTTAATTTTGTCGTCATTTATTACTTCATCCACGATGGCCAGCATGCAGTCTTTGACAGTTTCTGAGTCTGTAAACGGTCTTTTCTTTTTGGCCAAGATCCGGGAAGCAGCTGTAGCTCTCTCTTGGGCTGTGCATGACCGTACCATGGTAGTACAGCTCCGGTTGTAAGATGCAACCAAACTCTGCACTTTTGCAGCCCTCTCCTGGGATCCCTCGGGAAAGTTTGCGCGGAAAGTCGGGTGTTTCTCAACGTGGTGCCTCCGCACGTTGTGTTTTAGAACCGCGACACACTCATTACAGATTAAACACATCGGTTTGGCATTTAAACTTGGTGGTAATATAAATGGATAGTTATCAGTCCAGGTGGGGTTAAACCGACGGTTTTCATTTTCAACTGTACGTTTCTGCTTTGAGAAAGACATGTTTGTTACTACCGGCGACTACTACCACTCTGTCAACAAAAACGCGCTGATTTATGGGTTGCTAGGATACGCGGAGTGTTGCATTCAAGGTCTGTACGACTGTAGGGATTTTTAAAGGCTCCCGAAATGTTTTTTATCTATTTTGAATATGCGGCTCTCACTCTACCTTTCTGGTGGGACCACGGGCTGGGCCACTCGGGTGTTCCAGAGGCAACCCTGAACTAGACCCTCATACAATTCATCTGATTTCTAAAAGGCTGTATGGACACAGAAAGACAGCATATACGCTCAGCGGTACCTTTGACACAGGCACACTCGTGAATTTGTCCGTCCCCTCCTCTGCTCTGCTCTTCAATCTTCTTGATATTGTAGCTGTGTGAGGCAGTTGCCATAGAAATGTAACTTTATTATCTACCCTTTACAACTACCTTTTATTACTTTGTGGGAAATATCTTTGTCCACTTATGTTCCAATTATGTTTGTATGAATACTAAATTGGCTCTTGAATAACAAGGTGTCAGATAGCAGTATCACAAATTCTGATAAAACTACAAATTTAAAAAAGGTGTGTGTTTGTGTTTGTGTTCAGTATAGGGAAAGATGTGTATTTCTTCGTCTCCTATTCCCTTGAGAGTTTATCAATCTGATTCTACCCAGTTGTACCTTTTTTGTAATTTGATTGAGCTCCTCTTTTCACTGAGTGACTGAAGAGGGTTTCTGAACAATACAAACATCCCTCTCCTGTAGCAAAAATAGGAAAGTTTGAACAAACAACATTAAGATAAATCCACCAACTGCTCTGGTAAAATGTGTTATTTCTTTCTCATAATCCAACCGTCTCAATCAGCAGCTACACAGTGACATAGTTATCTATCGAGTACGGTGGCCCTGAAGGACAAAAAAACCCATACAGCATTGAAAGCACAAAGTGACAAGAAAGCACTCCAAAGAAATGCTGCAAATAATCAAAATACAAACAGCATAAGTAAAGAGAAATAAAAAAAAGAGACTCATGGAGGAGGGTAGTGATGAAAATAATTTGACCTAGCAGCAGCAGCAGAAGAAATGTTTCTTATTAAGGATCATTGACAGGCAGTGAGGAGAGAGAAGAGAGGGGAGACGGTGGTGGACGTCCCAAGAGGGCAGCAGAAGGCTTCTGACTTCTGAAATTCAACTTCAGCTGCCATGTTATCTCCAGGCAGCTCCGCTCAACTATTTACCATCTACATGACACTGTGACCTAGGACTGGGTGTAAGAGCCAAAAAGGGATTATTTTATCTTGATTTGATTTAAGATAAGAGTTACTTTATTAATCCCAAACTGGGAAATGTTTGCATGGAGCAGCGTAAAACAAAACAAGGCATTAGAAAAAAAACAATTCTAAAAATAGAAACATCTCAAAATAGAAATAGAATAAAATAAAGAAAAAAGCAACAGGAAGTAACAGAATGGAAGCAGTAGAAAATAAAAACATGGATCTGCTGCAACAGGCTGTGCACCTCGCACGGCGCTGATGGCGAATGAATTTATCGCAAAATGACATGTTTTCTGTTTATTCAATAATCATCATGGAGCCTATTTTTGTATACTCTCCAGGATGCCAAAATTAGCATTTTCTCCTTTATTTAGAAACTAGTGCCAACAGAACATAAGAGTCAAGTCAAATTTGAGAACAAATTAATAGATTTGGATATATTTTACTTTTTGATGACTTAATTGGGTGGAAAAATTCACCAAAATATTCACATCAGAGTTTCTAACATATTTGAGTAAGTTTGTGCTTGTTATTATCAATTTATACAACATAGGTGTATCCCAACATCTCAATATATGATTACTCTCAATATGAACAGGATAAATGATCCTATTGAATTATTGCCCAGCCCCAAATGTTAATGTGATGATAATATTTTATCGCTGCGGAACACGGGAGAATATTTACATATTGAGAATATTGAGTTCATCATCTCAGGAGTATTGTGTGAGGGAATATGAGGGAGATCTCCAGGCAGGTGTGTGTTGGGAGTCCAAATACTTTCATTGGAAATTGATGGCTCAGCGAGAGACAGGCTGGGTTTTGATCAAAGAGCAGCTACCGACATCTCAACATATGCCGGATGAATTATTAAAAATACAAGTGACCCCTTGTGAAGATATAAATTGCTGCTCCTCCTGCATCGGCATATGCAATATGTCAGCTCTGGAAGCAAAGTGGAGGTTATTTTTTATTAGCTTAAATCAAAATGGCAGCCTGTCACTCCAAGTGGATGTGCCATGGAAGGCTGCAGCTTGGCTCTACATCTGTAAGGACCGGCGAGCGCTCACTTTCCAGGAGAAAAGAAGCGTTTCAGCAGAGAGCGTTAGTGTTGGATAGACCATCAACACAAAACTTAAGTGATAAAAACAGAGCTGCTTAAATGATGGTTAATCTGTGAATCAAATAACAAGGCTGATGAAAAAATAATTGAACTTATGAATGTGTTCTTACATGTGTCTTGTTTTTTTATAAAGTCCACACAACTTACTGATTCAAGCAGGCAGGAATTGATGAAGCCAAAACAAAAACAGACGAGATTTGATAAACTTCATCATTCTTCACAACTGAAGACTTTATTGCTCAAGTTTGCACTGAGATTGTTTATCGTTTCTGAAATCACAGCTGATTTAAAGTGTTATTGGTGAGCCCACCTGTAGACGAGTCATTCTGTTTCAATGACCGCACTGAAGCGACATTAATCAAGAAAAATAAATGTCTCTTATTTTTTGCTCCAGGTATATTCTGTTATTTCACAGAACACGCAGCCTAGCAACAAGTCACAAAAGGGGAAAGATAAAGTGACAATTTTAATAAAGGAAGAAGGAAGAAGAAACAGGACACTGAGGTGATCATGTATGGTTGACGTTTTAGTGAAAGCACTGAATGATAAATTCTGTGCAGAGTTATAATGAATTTATACTTTGATAGAGATGGTTTTTAATCAACTCAATCCTGACTTTCTCAAAATCACATAAAACAGCCAGTTTATCTATTTTATAAACCAGCATCACTTTACTTTGTTAAAAAGCTTATTTATGTATGTAATCATAACTTCACTCACTTTTTTTATGATTTAATTTGTGAGCTACACTCTCCATACATTCTGCCAAGTTTCCTGAGAAGAGAGAAAAAATAAATGCTGCAAGTAATACATACCTAAAGGGATTCTATTATGCTCAACTCCAGGTTCAGATTTGTAAATATGGGTGGGAGAGAAACTCCGTCTGGAGAGGGTATCCTCCACAAACCTATAACACACTACAGGAAAAGGAAAACCTCAAAAAGCATAATAGATTCATGCATTTTATTCACAAATATGTAGATTCCTAAACGTAGTCGCCCACCTGGTAATTGTGCATATTCAACGGTTTTCTGTTTTATTGTTGTCTTAAAAAAAGCATCTTACAGATGGTTTATTGACTTTGTATGGTTTATTATGGTAATTAAATCCACCTTAAAAAATGTAAACTATTGTTAAATGAGATGTGGTGTAGAAGATACTCCTGCTGAGTTCTGCATATCTGCATGCTCCTCGCAGCCTTGTGCATAATGAAAGCGGAAAATAGCAAACAGACCTAATTATTTAGGAGCAATGGGAAGTCACAGCTCAACACAGGGGACCACCTCCAGATCTCCGACCAGTTTCTTGGCAAGAGTATTCCCAAATAACAAGCACTCAGTCTTAGGGGTGGGAGGACACAGTTTGAGTGGAGCCACACACACACACACACACACACACACACACACACACACACACACACACACACACACACACACACACACACACACACACACACACACACACACACACACACACACACACACACACACACACACACACACACACACACACACACACACACACACACACACACACACACACACACACACACACACACACACACACACACACACACACACACACACACACACACACACACACACACACACACACACACACACACACACACACACACACACACACACACACACACACACACACACACACACACACACACACACACACACACACACACACACACACACACACACACACACACACACACACACACACACACACACACACACACACACACACACACACACACACACACACACACACACACACACACACACACACACACACACACACACACACACACACACACACACACACACACACACTTATTTATACCCTTGCCCTGTGAGTGTGACTTCATGTGGAGTGACATTCTGTAGTGAAGTTCAGGAAGGGGAGGACTGGTTTGGGCAAGGGCCAGAGACAAACACAAGAGGAGAGGAGTGAGAGAGTTGGCAATTTCACAGTGATCATTTAAACGTTCAGACAATCAGAGCTTTAATTCTGGAGAGGAGGAGGTGTGTGTGCTGCTGATTAGCGTTCACATTCACACCTGAGGGTGTCCTCAAACAGCCACAGTGTCCACAATTAGTCATTGGGCAGGTCCGCTGGAACACCTCGCAGTGGCTGTTGTGGGGGGGGTTAAGTAGCACTGTTGACTTTTCCCACTCATTTAGCATTTTCTGAGTCTGTGTGAAAGTACAAATGAACAACCTTCTAGCTATACGTCCACTTCAAATAAGTGCTTGACTAACTATTCAGGTGTGATTCATGCTGCAGGAAGTGATTACAGCACACGAGCTGTGGTCTTTCGTTTTTCTGGGATTAGTTCCCTCTGAAGGGTATTGCAGGTCAATGATGATTATTTAACTTGATGAGATTGACGTGTAATCGTTGCATTTTCTCTGATTTGCTCAGTAAATAAATGTCTGAAACTTGATGCTGAGCTTTAAAACACTGTGACAACTTGGAGACCTCCAGCTCAGGCACAGAAGTGCACTAGACGATAATTTATGCTAAGTGAAAAAATTACCATATGTCTGCCATAAGAGCAGTGGTGAATCCTGAGCTTGCTCACAGAGGGAATTGATTGGCCTTCTGTTGTTAATCAGCAGTTGTTTTAGAGGTTGTGTCAGATGGCATGGATTCTGGCTTCCTGCTGGATAAAATATGTGCGGTTGCATTTAAAGATGGCTTCATAATCCAAACCAAGTGATCCTAGCAAGTAGATCAAAGGCAGCAGCTGGTACGGGGTGTGCAGGATCACCCACTCCCTGTCTCTGGAGCTGCTTTTGATTGGGGCGGAACAACTAAAAGATGCCTGACAATACTTCAGAGGGAGCTGCCAGGAGCGCACCTGTCTCAGTGGAGTCAGGCTGACTGCTCTTAGGCTCAGACAGTAGGCTTACCAAGATATGAGTTTAAGTGGGTGCAATTTGTAGCCTTGACTGCCATTAGTCTATCTGAAGACTCCATCACAAACGATGTGACCGCTCATCAAATCAGTTTCACTGGTTGTGAAACCGGCGTGTGAATTGTTCACTTCTGCAGCATCTCCCTGGCCCCCTTAGGGAGGGAGGGCACTTCAACAAATAGACGTGCCATATATTGCGAAGAGAAAAGGTCTGACAGATGAACAGATGGGTTCAGTTTATTACTCTCTGCTGTCCACCTTCAGCTGATGAAGTGAGGTGAGGAGTGAGAGAAGGGGTGCAGGGAAATGATCTGTGTCAATGCATTAGACCAAATTGCTCCTTTACCTGAACATACCAATGAGGACCAATGGCGTGGACAATGTCAGAGCAATTAGAAGTCCTGTGTTTAGAGGTTATATATCTCCTCCTGCATCTGATCTCTCCTGAGTGCAGCACCCAGCAGCAGAGGCTCAGACACAAGGCAATCTTTAGTGTAATTGATAGCAGCCTTATTAAACGTAAAAGGAATAAAAATAAAAATAAATGGCTTTGCACGGTCCAAAATACAAATATTTTTTGACACAGAAGTGCAAATAGCACTCTGGGTTATGGAGTGCAAATTATTTGGATACAAGCAGCTGTTTTACTGTTTAATTATATCACTCCCTAAATTTCCAGCCTGCCTTTACAGTAGAAAGAAGTTTTATATTTAAACATGAAAGTAATGTTATTGTTGGTGCAGTTTACTTATATTGGATAATTGGGTACTTTCTACTAAGCACTGGTTCTTAAGTAACACCATTCTGCTTGTGCCCAACACTTATAGTACATATATTGAATCGATACTTTCACTATTATCAAGCATTTCTTAAAAAAATTAACCTGCACAAATAACAACCACGGAGCTATGAAACATCCTTAAAAACAAGACCTGAGAGGAAAAAATGAGAGTAAAACATATTTTGAAGACATACTTTGGCAAATTTGACATCCCCAAAAGCAGTGTCAGTTCTCAAACTGTTCAGCTTCATATTAGAAATATCACAATGTGAAAATTAAGAATTCAGAGTAAAAGTAAAACAACAGATTTAAAAGCAATATGTACTTAAAATTCAGTTAAAAGTACTTTATTTTTAGGCGGACCAGCCACTATTTATTGATACGTGATAAGATACATTCGAGGTGGTAAAGGGGAGCAGATACCAATCTACAAAGATAAGTCCAGATCAGCCCCAGCTCTTAAGATTAGGGAGGATAATGATTACGCATTCGATTAATTGATGCCATTTGTCTGGCTGAATATAACTTATTGTTGTGTGTCTCATTTCTCTGAAGCTCACAAATACAGTATAACAAAGAAAAAGCACCTTTGCATTTGAGAAATAATACTGGCCCAACAATGGGAAAATGGATAAGTGATAGTGCTAGCTCAATGAGATTGTAGTCTTGCATTGCAATGTAAACAAGGACAATGAGCTACGCGAGTATGGTAAAGTCATTTTAGTTCAAACTCCAGAGTAACATCGATGTTGTGCCACCTGTAAAGTCTACAAACAATGGGTTCAAAGCAAGTCGTAAGTAGAACACCAACCTATCAACCATCAGGTCGGTGTGAGCATGTACTGTAGAGGCTGCGGTGATATGTGTGCAAAGGGAATAGCTCAGACGTTGTGGTATAAAAAGGACATGATGCTGACGATAATAAACCTGGTGGAAGGTGAGAGATTCTCTGAGCTACTGAACTACATTAAACCAGGCTATTGTATCCCATAAAAAGGCACAATTACTGGCCACGTTAAGAAAAGGAACAACACCAGAAATACCAGCCCAGGGCAAAGTTACTTTTAGCAGACAAGTTGGTTAGCTAGAGAGAGTTACATTACAGCAACCTAATGATGTACATTCACATCAGGGAGCTGGAACCAGCCTGTGAGTCATTTGAGTTGAGCACATAGTAGTTGATTGCCTTGCTCAAGGGCATCTAAACATTAGCTGGTGAAAACGGGAGAGCACTACTTGTTCATTATCCCCTTCAAGTTGCTGGGGGTATCAAGGTATTTAAACCAATAACCTTCCAATCATGGGTCTATTTCTATATGCTTTAGGGTACTACTGCAACCACAAATCTCATTGCAATTATCGGGTCATGAAGACGTGCCTCGAAAAATGTTGAATGAGAACAAAATATGGTTAATTTCTCTACTTTGTCAGATCATTCGAGGAGGCTATCAGGCGGTGAATGTAATCTGCTTGTCTCAGAGAACAAATTTGCTGATAGCTTTTGACAAGGAGAACGTCTTATCTGAAGCTGACGAAAAGGGTCATCATTAGTCTTAATGGATCGTAACAAACAGGGGGTGCTTAAAGGACCGTTTAATTTAGCAACAGGTTGAAGATTTTCTACCTGTTTGAAGTCACTAAACTGCCTCTGGGGATATTAAGATGAAGCTACAGTGGAATACAAAATGGGCCTGTGGACTGAGAGAAAAATAAAATGCATCACCGGTTATCTTAGACAAACTTTGATTTAATTCCAATTAAACTTTGGTTTTCCAATGCATACATTTTTTTCACTAACTCAATTTGGGGAATAATCTAATAGTGTATAATGTAGTTCAAGGTAAATGTAAGCACTTCAAGTCAAGAAAAATGAAGTGGGGAAAAATAGTCTATAATCTCCCTCAAAATACAAACATGTACTCTATTCTCAACAAAGATCAACGCAGTCGTGTGAAAATGTGTCTGTGAGTGATGTAGGTGGTTATGGGAAAATGAAAAAGAAATTGTAAATGTCAAGTGTAAACAAAGAAGGGTGAATATCTGAAGGTGTCCAGGACAACACTGTCTGTACTAGCTCAGCAGTTGGTTATGACTGATTTATAGCCGACTGATAAGAGGGATCCAGAGCGGCAGTGTGGATTCCCACATTCAGCGTGCTTTGTGTTTCCTCCACTCTATCAGCAAACATGTCAATTCACCCCGCCACTTATCAGAGCACCTTCACAGTGAATTAAAAGCTTGTGTGTCGAATTCAAGACTTCAACAGCATTTTATCATTTCTATAGCAAACTGTCACTTCAACTAACGAGGTCAACAACTACGATACCGCTCAGTATAAGTAACACGACAATGAAACAGTCTGCGGGTTAGCACAGTGTGTCAGTCGCAGAGTGGCTTGATGTAACAGCTCTGTTTGTTCTAGTGAATATTTAATACGAATAATCTTCGCCTCTTGTACAATTATACCATAAGACCTTTCCAAACAGTGGGAACACACATGATCTTCCTGTTGAAGCTTTTCAAGCCTTGAATTATTTCGCTCTCATTACCACGGCAGATTGATATAATCACATGCTCTTCTTAATATTCCGTTTACTGCCATATATCTGCATGTCGTTGGGTAATGTAATAAGAGTCCTTGGATTCACTTAGCTGGGAGGATAACTCAATTGTGTAACTTAATATTGTCTTTGCACTCACGCACAGCGGGGACTCATAAAAAAACCCTACTTTTTCGACATTCAAAAGCTCTTTTTTTTTCGAGCCCACGCGTAATGAGCATGTTATTAAATTTGTTGGTTTAATGACAAGACTAGGCAATGACGTAGTATTTTCAAATTCACATGTGGCACGCATAATGGTAATTGCTACATTACATCCCGCATTGCCATCATTAAACACACGATTCCTGGCGCCAAAGATCATTTACTGGCATTTATTTGTGGCTTTGTTGAGTTAAAATATATTGTTTGATCTAACTGCAGGGTATGTCACTCAGCACTAATGAATAATGGTCTATGGATATGAAATGAAACTTGTAAGATTGTTTATTCATTTGGGTGACATTTACCTAAATGCCACATATCTGCGCAGGCCCTTCTCTGAGACGTGCTGTATGTAAATGTAATTCCCGTATCACTGTACAATTGTCTGGAAAATATCACTAAACAGAACACTTTCTCAATTACCAGGGTTTTCTCTTGTCACTGTGGAATTGTTCATGAGCAGGCATTGTGTACATTTCCTTTTTGTCAATATTTATCAGTGTATGTCAAGCTCAATATGTAGACACTGGTAAACACTAACACTTAACTTTGACTCTTCTTATAGTAAATCAAACATTTAATTAACATCATCGGGCATTTTAGGTGTAAGCAGAACCTTAAAGGACATCAATATTTATTTGTGTACAGTGTTTGTCAACAATTATAATATCAGAAGTACAACCTTGTCTTACCATATTATCACAGCTTATTTGTTTGTAAAGTAGTTCCTTTGTTTAAGTGCTGCAAGTCAGCGTTTTATTTGATGACAAATAACAATAATACAAGCGTATCTACCCTACACCTTATTGTATGACCTATTAATGATAATTTGACCCTTTTAGAATTGTTATTATATCTAAATCTCACTCCTTTGGGACCTAAAGAAGAAAATGATGTGTTTTTTTACCACTAATGATTAACGACCTTAATTTCGCTCAGAAATCAACAAAAGATGCTTTAAAAACAGACAGGCACACAAACAGCTCTATATTGAGCATATATTAAATTATTGGTCACCTTAAAGTAACATTTCCTTCTAAAACAACATAAACTCATTTATTTTCCAAAATTGCCACATTTGAGGCAATCACACAAACACTCCACGGGCTCAGCTGATGTGCTGTGCACCACCACCCCATGGCCTAATACATTTTTATTTTGCTCCAACCCCTAGCCAAGCGAATAATGCGTGGTTAAATGAAGTAATCATTTTTACTGGAGACATCACTCACGGGAAGATAGCAGGTAGGTATATCACTTCCCACCATATGGTCATGGCTGTCAAGAATGGCCAATCAGAAAGCAACAATTTGCCACAGAGTTCCATGTTGTGATTAAATAGTTCCAAGGATGGCTCCGGCACACAGGAAGCTCTTTGACCAAACTGATACGCATCTCCGGCTACAGATTGGAAGTGGTGGTGGCGCAGCTATGTGGCTCTCTCTGTCTGAATTTGTTATGTTATTCTTTTCCATTTTCCCCCACAGGCTCACTGTGCAATAGACTTATTTTTGTCTCATGAATATAGAAAAGTTCAACTTGACTCTCAACTCAAATCATGAAAAGTACAGAAAGGAGCGAGGTATGAATATATTTCTGAGATGGTAAATTACAGAGAAGTGGGCTGTGAATAATGAAGTCCCAGAAAATATAGGCTATTATACAAGCTCAGTTACAGGTCTTTGATGTAATAAAAATAGATCAAATCAGTGACCGTTTCTTACAGGTCTTATATGTTCCTTGTATTACATACAGCTGTATTGCATGTAATGAAAAAGTGGAATGGCACGAATAGAAAAAAACTGTATATTTTCTTCGTAAAACTATCAGACTGGCAAGAAACAAATGTCTTGTTGTCTTATTGTATTACTCATGTGAAAAGGTACAGACATGATGTAGCCCCAACACTCTTCATAGAGAGAATTCAATGCACTGGTATTAAAAGAAAGAATGCCATTAGTTGAAAAAGCAGTGGCATTGAAAAACTTCTTTTGAAAAGAGAATGCTTTTAAGTATTTATTTGATAACCTTATGTGGCTTGAGTTTGGTGAGCTTTCAGTTATTTCTAGTCTTTCCAGCTTATTGTTACCTGTTTGTATTTTCTTTGTTGGTAGTCTATACTAGATAAATACAATTCAACAAAATATTAGTTACAAAAAGCCATTGTAGCTGACTAGCAAACTAAATACATGTCCAAATATATACTTTTAAATATCTCTATCCTACACTAAAATATACCCTAAATTATCAATACCATTGTAGAATTATGTAAAATAGCTGCTTTTTAAACTATACTTGAGTAAAAGTACACAAGAATAACCAGCTAAATGAACTAACAGAGTACAATGCCTCCTTTCAGAGTGTGGAATATCTTTTGAGGGTCTTGAAAAAGTGTTAGTTTTATCTTATCCACAGCATATAACAGTTTGTACAAGTTGTTATCGTTGTGTGCCACTAGGTAGTCAGGATTTATTTCCGTATGACTTCAAGGGTTTGGTATGTAAACTAAAAAGGTAAAAAGAAACTATAGCAGCTACAATAAATACTGTTAATGCAATAAAGTACAACCTTTTACCCTCGAAAGTAATGAGATGTCTAAAAAGCATAAATTGTGTAAAGTACAAGTATCTCTATTTTACACTTGCGTTCAGTAATTCATTGTGTAATATGTTACCACTGCTTAAAGTTGTATCTACATTTCTAACATAAGCAACACAGTTGTTACTCAACAAGTCTCATTAGTCTTTGCACAACACAGTCTGAAAGCAAAGCAAGGATGAAGAAATTCTCACAAGGCCTGGCACACAGGCCCAATCACAAATCACATACCCTCAACAGCTGATTAAAACAAGCAATAATGCATTATTGGGGACATTTTCAATTGCAATGAAAGTCGTTGCAGACTCTCTCCCCAAAGTCACAGCATGCAAAAATATTAACCAGACAAACAAAGTGCACATAACGTAACATCAGCGACCACTTCAAGGAGATCGATACAGCCACAAAGAGAACTTCGACAAACCAGAGAAGCAAACAGACAGACATTCAGAGGGTGTATTTAACTCACGTTGTTTGACATTGAAGCTCTTTCTCCTTTCTTTTTAGGGAGGTGGAGTGGTCGATATATCCATGTCTTATAATATCCATCTGCCCTTGTTTGACAGAAGAACTCATTTCGTCTCTCCATGCTGCTGCTAGCTGCTAACTACAACACTGTGGGGCTTTTGTCATTACAAATACTGGAGAAAAAGATAACTCATGTGATATTGTTAACTGTGTTATTGTCTGGTTGAGAGTCCATAGTCTGATTTGGCTGGTTTCACAATTCAATTGGTTTGATACTTCGCTCCTACTTCCTCTAATCAACTTCACCTGGCATCACGTTGGTGACGTCGACCGGACTGCAGTACCGCGTTTGACCACATGGGCGGTCACAATATTTTTAATAAATGTCAAAATACAAAATGTTGAGAGCTTATTCATCCTGGCTTGCCTTGGCTTGTCACTTTCTCATTTTGGTTCATATCATAAACATAATAAGATATTTATTTAATTTTAAGTTAAAGTATTACAACCCAATTTAAAGGTATACACAAATTAATAAAATGACAACACACTGTAAAATATATGAGAGAACTGTGTACAATATATCTATATAATAAGTAGAGATCCTCTAGTCTTTATGAGTGTTAGTTTTATGCAGAAATGTGCAACATTGTCCAAAGAAAGAGCAAAGGTTCATAGTATGAAGAATAAAAATGCATGCAATGTACAAGAGATATAGACACAAAGATGAGCCATTTTTATAACATAGTCTGATATAAAGACATTCATTTAAGATAATTAATTGGGTTCAACACTAAATGGATACTTTTAAGAGTGGAATGTGGATTCAGATTTAGTAATACAAGCATGAGCAAAAACAGTGTAGCTACTCTGTTCCAGTCAGGCATTTAAAATGTTGCTTGAAAATGTATTTATAGTACCAAAATGTTAAATAACTGACCAAACTGAATGATTATTTCACACAAAATAATATATCTTTGAGCTGGTAAAGCCGATACAGCAATTTTAACTACTTAATATACGGCCATGTATTTTAATCACAAATAGCTTGTCATCATTTATTTGTAAATTATATTTTCTATTAATAATGGGAACCTGCAAAGTAAGAAGTATTTAAGCTGTAAATGCAGAGTGGTGAAAAGTATGATAGTAGCCTCAGAAATATAGTGGGAACAGGTAAAGTCATAGAAAATGTAATTATTCATGGATATGCTACTTCAAAATTGCAATCAGTAACTTTCACCACTGGATTTCGTAGACCCCTCAGGTTTTCCTGTTTATTTCTAAGATTTATTATAAACCAGGCACCTTATTTCTGGTGCTAGATAATGATTTGTTGCTTTATGCAAATGTTTTTTTATTGTTTGCAACGTGCAATGGCAATTATTTTAAATGGATGCACTTGTTTTTGTTTTACTGAAGTGCCATCTGCGCGGCATATCTGACACTGATGAATGCTGGACCTTTCTCCTGTCATCTTTCTTTTTACCACCCACAGTTAATAAAATGGTTCATGTATGCTTTCATGTTTTAACATTTCTCAAGTCTACATTGAAATGTCAGCGTCATGAAGCAAACCTAAGGTAAGTACACTTGTCAAAGGAGAAGGGCACTGCAGCCGCAAAATTAATACTGGGAAATATGTCTTTTCCTGAATATAACATTTACAGTGTCAATGTTTCCTGTTTTTGAAAAACATGAGTATTAAAAAAAAAAAAAAAATGTGTTGTAAAGCTCAACTATTGCTTTGAGAGACATCAAACGTTTCAAAACATCGGCTCTGATTGGTTAACTTAATGACCCGTTCACCTGAGAATATTTCATGCTAGAAATGTGATTTTTATTCTCAAGCTTTAACAACAAAGTAGCTCTGGGTAGCATACTGATGGTGGCCTCATAGGTACTTCATCTTGAAAGGTCTTCCAGTTATTTCATTTGAAATTATAAAAATGTAAATTATATCAATATTTTCCAGCAGCTTCTGTCTTTATGTCAAACTATAAATGATGTGAGGTCAGTCACAAGAACGGTTTAGTGCGATGCTATGCACTGTAAATGATAATCATTGAGTTAGTGGCAGCTTTACATTATAAGAGCACATAAAATACGACAGAATGAAAAACACTGGCTGGTATTAGCGTTCTGTGAAATCCAGGGCTGAGATAAGTGATGTATACTAAACCGTACCCACAATGTGTGCTTGTTACCCTCATCCCCAAATCCATCTACTGGATTTTTGCAGATAAACGCCTCTGACACTAAGTGAAATGATTAAAGCTTTTATTGGGGTATTCGGAGTGATTTTAACCTCAGAAAAGACCTTGTTAATGTTTTAGACCAGATAAGTAGCATTAGCCTGAGACAGCTTAAGAGTTCACAACCATGCATGTTATTGGAAATCAGTTTCAAGATGATAGTGGCCGAGAGGGCAAATAGGGATATTGCATATCTTATCTGTGAACCTCGGGTGTTTAATGGGCTGCCTATAGGATTATTGCTAGCCTCAGCAGATGTTCATTTCCAAAACATATGTCAAGGCTTAAGCCTGATGTAAACACAACCAGTGGACAGAGTTTATCAGTTTTGGAACAGGCTCCATATTTTCAGCCCCTGAGCAGTTAGGCTGAATATGTCAGCTGCACCGGCCTCTCCAACCACTGTCCCCTTATTTTAGTGGGGCAGTGGTGAGGGCATCTACAATGATGTCAAATGCATTTTAACAAACAAACCGTGTCCATAATAGGGGTGTCAATATATGCAAATTAGATGCTAACTGTAATATATATTTTTAATGGAATATTTAGAAAACCTTTTAGTTTACAAATACTACTACCATCATTTGATCTGGTGACTTTTTCAGTACAGGTTTATTGTTCTTGTACTTTTTTTTATAGAGTTTGTACACACTGTTTCTCTTCACCTCATATTTAGAGGGACATTTTTTATCCTAAACAAAAACAAAAAAGCAAAATTAATTTTCCACGATTACGATGTATTGCAAATCAATTTGTCAAAAAGCCCAGTTCGTTCTAGTGATTTAAAGATAACATTGATTCAAGGATGTGAAAAAGCTGTTGAAAATCCATTTCTGCTTTTTACAAATAGAAAATGTATTTTAATATAAATTATTATCTCACGGTTTGCTTTTAACTGAGACTTTCCTATACAGTACAATGATGGTGTTGTCTATTTAGCTGCACAAGGTTCACTGCCTTTGGTAACAAAAAACAATGAGGAATAAAAACAATGAGAAACAATAACATTAAAAACAAGCTGGTACTGTTCACACACTGAAATGAATCGAAAATCAATAATAATAATAATAATTCACAAAGGCTTTTGACTGTTGTTGATGTCTCTTTAGATTACACTCTTCCACTATTGCTACTTTCTCTATCAGTCAGGAGATTCAAACATAGTTCTCTATATATACACTGTATATATTATTTCACCTGAGTCAAAACTATAGGTTAAAATCAGTTCAAGTATGTTTTATTTCCGACATGATCATTCTATCATACTTAATGTAGACGTACATACATACAGACAGACATTTTAAACATCAAAAGGACATTGCCCATCTCGTACAGATACTGTACATGTATATTAGCCTCTGCAACTGCAAAGGTCAGTAGAACTGCAGACTTTCAAGCAAAGTAAAAGCACTGACAGACAAACATTGTGTGCTGTGGTGAAACTAACTTTCTTCTTAACACAAAGGTCTTTCAGCTCTATTTTCGATCATGATATCTTTCACCTGTTGAGTATTAGACAGTTACATTGGGGCTGAGTTTCTCAATGGACTAAGTGGGTAGGTTTTATTAAAGGAACAAAAAGCATGAACAAAATGCAACAAAACATGTCCTCTTTTGCATCAGCTCAAGGCCTTTATATGCGTTTTTATGAGATTTTTTTTTTTTTTCAGGATCAGAAGTTTTTATTCTTTGTCTTTCCGAACGGGACTGGAAATCACATCAGATTCTTTATAAGGCAATGTAAGTACTGAGAGACACATGGAATACAAACAAGGTTTCACAATTATAAGTCTGATCTATGTCTAGACAACATTGAGACCGACAAAAACAAAATGTAAAAAGATTTTAAAAATAAATAAACAACCAGGTTGGTAAACACAGCACACAGAGAAAATAATTCACCGGGGAATGAATAGGTTATTGAGGTCACTGGTCTGAATGAATCTTAGGCATTATAGCAGATATATCTTATAAACTGTATGAAAAGGTCTCAAGGTCCATTATTAAAGGTGATGTTATTTGCCACTTGGTATTATATTTGCCCATGCGCCTGGATGGTGAGTTCTAAAGAAAGACCACAATATTTAGTGAACGGATTCCACCTTGGCCAGGCTGCCTTCAATTCTGTGGATATGAGCTTCCTCCCCGGAAAAAGTAGTCTGAACCCGGTCTAACATTGTGATATCATAAACTTTTCTTATCGCCAGTCCCAAATCAACAATGAGTTGATCCCAATAATGATTATTGCTTGTGCAGCCAAAGCCTGATACAGCTCTTCTGTGCCATAAAGCCCCATTATTGTCCATTTACTATAAAAAAACAGTGTTGCACAGGGTGACATGTTCCTTCATTACATTAAACATGGCCACAGTAGCTTATTTAGAGTCAGTCGTGGCTGCAAGAAATACTCACTGAAGCACCAACTGTGTAATACTGTTATTTATTGGCCAATAAAAGTCCCAGAAAAAAACATTTACTCCTATTTTAGCTGCTTCAGACAAACACTGTTAGGAAATTAACCTTTTCTCTATTGGTTTTTCAAGATTTACATCTTCAGTAGAAACCAAAGAGCTAACAGACACTGAAAAGATCATCATTAAGTATCGTTCTAGAATTTGAATACACTTTCCTTCCAAACGCATTGCATAGGAAGGAATTTGAACTCAACGCTATTCCAAAGCTTCTCAAATATTGAAAGCCTGATGGTCAGACCGATAAATAATATAAATAGAAAAATATATATTTGGAGAGTGATTTGGGAGCCCATTGAGCAGTATGAGTCAGGTCAATTTCAATTTAGAGATTTTGAGAAGATGCAACGTCCAGACGTTGTCAAGGCCGATGTAAAATGATCCCTGTAGACACTGAGTAGATAAAAAAAAACCTCAATAACAGCAGTATGATCATGAAATAGATCTTTTGTCAAATAGAGTTGACTTCAGATCACGGCTCCAACAGAAAGCAAGGTGGATAACTTTCAATCTCTTGTCTTCTTGGTGTTATCACAGAGCTTGATCCAGCCTTTTTTTCAATATGTCCGCCATCAGAGCATATGTCTCTGTCTGTCAGGTTCTCACACATCATACAATTATTCCTCAACACCTTAGAAATGCTGCTACTTTGTGGATTTTGTGACATTAAAACCCATGGGGGTGCATGCTGTCATTCCACCTAAATGCTTCCGCACCTGACTCACTAATTAGCATTTATTTTCCTGACAGAAGGTGTGCAGCCTTGAGTTTGGAGGAAAAACCTATAAACAGATTCCTTAAGGTGTAACACAAACCGAGGGATAAAGAATACATAATATTACTTTCTTTTTCTTCATTTCATTTCTCTTTCTTTTCTGTTCTGTTCTTGCCTTGTGTAGAGTATTACCAGCAAACACTTTCACAAGAACAAAGGCAGTTTCTCATCCATAACAGTGTTGTCGTATAACATCAGGATAAATTAATATTTAAGATGAGATAAGCACATTTCAAATGAGATATTTAAATATTCTATATAAGAGAGACATAGAGCAAGGTCAACAAACAGAGCAAAGGGAAATGTGCGTTTTCTTCATAAACAGGTCTTTGTTCTTAAAGACACTTGGATTATAATGTAATATCTATGTCTGAGTTAAGTAAGGATGAAAAGACATTAAAAATAGCCTGGTGTTGCAATTCAATACCAGCTGCTGTTCAGAGCCAATCAGCAAGTATAGCTGGATGATTACTCAAATTCACAGAAGTGTGGAATTGGACAAATTGGAGTGCCTTTTCACCCGGCTCAGTGCTTCTTATAGTGTCAGGCTAAAATTGAACTACTCCAAGGCTAATTGCGTAACAACTTTGAGTGCCTGCAACCAAGAGTTATGCAGAGAATTTAATGTTACTATGGACAAAGACACATAATGACAATCAATTCCAGAGCTAAAGTAAAATGGAGCTGCTTTCGGATTCAAATCAAAGGGAGCTCTTGAGTATGCCGTGTCTGAGGACATCTATATGAGCCCTTTTAGCTATGTTCTATTACAATATTTCATTAGCAAATGGAAATCCTTCATCAAGATCCATTGTTTGTAAAATATGATCTTACAATATAAAATGAAATCTTCATTGTTAGGGAGAAAGACACTAAATAGTATGTATTTTTATGCATTGATTTTGAAGAACAGTATAGAAATGGGGATGGCAGTAGCACAATAATTTATCACACAAGTTACTAGGTTTCGACATCTGACATGATCATTAAGCACTCACTCAGATCAGACTGATGAAAGGTTGCCAGTATTTCTAAAAATGCCAACCTCTGTTTAACACAGTGAATATATTTTGTTCATTTCTTCCGTGAAACATTGGACAACTCACTGCAATTTCTAGCATTGTGGAAAGAGCGATGTCCTATGCTTTCTCCAGGTGTCCTTCACTTTTCTTGGCACAGTATCTAAGCGTGGTTGAAGACGAAGGGGTAGGTCCTTTAAAAATGTTAAAAAGAAATCACCTTCAAACAAAATACATCAAATTGTAAGAATATCTGAATCGGATATGAGATCAAAACAGATCTACAGATAAACTTAGACACAATATTAGTTTTCCTTTTGAGCTACAATGGACTGTTATGCTTTCAAAGGTATACAGTATTCTTTGAAAAATGTACCATATCAAAATGACAAAGGGAATTGTGTCCACAATGTGGAGACAGCTATGTTGTCAGTGAAACAAATCAGTGGCTAAACATGTAACATAACAGTGTTTAATTCATTACATGTCTAATATATGTCATATGTAATGTAAGGGTTTTTGTGTACCTCAAAAAGTGCAAAAAATAAATAACATGAATTATTATTATGATTATAAAATGTTATCACTGCATATTTGAAGAGATCTACAAATCAAGCTAATAAAGCTGATCGTCGACCGGTTAAAAGGTGCCCAATTATTTGCATTCTAAGATCTGTGAGGATAGAGGCATTGGATATGAATCATTTAAATCTGACACTCTCCATTTGTGTGTCAGTTGCCCTGCAGGCTAAGGACCTGCTTATCAGTTTTCTGAACTCTGCTGTAAAAGAGTTAAATATGCATTTGATAAATAATTCAGATTTTAAAGATACATTTGTACATGGTTGGGAATGCATGCAAAAACATACACACAACACACTGCCGGTTGACAAGCAATACCAATGTCATGTCTTGCAGCTGTTACTGCGCAGAGAGAACTGAGACTCTCATACTATTCCCAATTCTAATTTTCATATGTGGATTTTCAGTAATGGGACACACTGGTTGTAAGACCTATTTGCATTATCTTAAGGTTAATGTACTGCAGGGAAAATTACGTTGCTTTTCACCTGTGGGTATTTTCCTTCAAACCCAAGCAGTCAATTGCTTTTCACCAGCACATGCCCTCATACTGTACATCCAGCCCCTCAAAAGGGATGCAGTCATATCTAATCATTGACTGGCATTTTTTATAGAGTGATATTATATTTGCCTTCTCTGCTTGGCCAGTATATTATTAAAGCAAGTCTCCCAGAAGACCACTTCGGCCACAAGGTTTCTATGGTAACCACCATTATACTGATACCTTTTATGTGTTCTGCGGACTTCACCCCCTAATTATTTTCAGAGAACAAATCCTCATTTCAAATACATCCAGCTTTATTTCTGGTCATTAGAGGGGAGGTAAAAAAAAAAAACTGCGAACAGTCAAAGGTGTAAGTATCACAAAACTCAATGTGTCCTGTGGTCGTGCTCGAGAGTGAGATCAGAAGTGATGCAACTAGAAAGAAACTTCTCCGGATAACAAGTGTTGGGCTTTAAACCCCCCCTCAGATAGTCAATATTACATGAAGGATCATCGCAATGATGCGGCAGAGACGATGTGGGTGCGACAACCTCATGAAGCAGAGGCCAACGTCTGCTCCAGTTCAGTTTATAGAGCTTCTGCTTCACATAAAACTCTGCTGCACTTCGGGGGGAAATGTTTCCTCATCACAGTCACACCCAGCGTGACCTAGAAAAACCAAACGGATGGCCATGATTGATTCCACCAGGCACCTGTTCCACATTCAAAGATGATGCTTACACACACTCAAGATTATTTTGACCCCTGAGCTGATCATTTGAACGTTGCATTTATACTTTACATGTGTGTTGATTTAAATAAGATGTGGAATTTTATTTATTAAGAGTTTGGTGGCAAAGAATTAGTCTGATGATCTTCTTCTGCATTATTTTGTATTCTGCAACAAATCCAATGAAAAGACAAAGCAATACAATTAGATTAGCAAAGGAATATGTCGGTCCTACTAATTAGTATTGCTTATAAAGCTTTATCTTCTGTACCATATTATTCCTACATAAGCAATAATGCACCTGTCGGCATGGTGCATATTGTGTCTTTAATATTTGCTTTACAACTCTTGTTTGTCTCTATGGACGCTGTGTCTTTAAATTGTAATCCACAATTCCCAGTACTACAATTCCCTTGATGCTTGACACAAGCTCAACTGATTGACGAAAGTGTTCGGTATTAATTTAATCAAGTGATGTGCCTTAAACCTTTGGTACTGCTGTTTTCACTTATTAACCGCTTTTTCATTGAAGAAGGTCCCTAATAAACGAGATATTTGACCAGATTGTAGTGTGTTTTTCAATTAATTATGAGTGACAGTTAACTACAAAATCTATAATGGTAAGCGGCTTTCCAAAACCATCTTTGCATCTTATGAGATTCAAAGCACAGGTTTTTTACCGGTTTTAAAAGGCCTGATGTCTTCAATGAGTATGGGATTATCTGGGTTATGCTAAAAATAGCATGAAAAATATAATATGACGAGTGTAATCGCCAAAGATGCATACTGTACGACTTCAATATCTCCTTGATTGTAGTTGGATCTTTTTTGTGTGTCTCTCTCTCTCTCTCTCTCTCTCTCTCTCTCTCTCTCTCTCTCTCTCTCTCTCTAATAATGTCTGTACATCTACTGTCACTATACAAACAAGGTAAAATCCATCAAAATGGTGTAACATAGTATTTATAGGACAACAACTTACTTAATAAAAACTATGGGTGTAAAAACAAAACTACATTCAAAACAACGAGACATTAATGTATCGCCAGCTAAGTTTTCCCAGTACCAAAAGTCCCAAATGGAAAAAACTGAACCCACTTCAACCTGATCTGTGACAGGACCTACTGCAATGCTAATTTTCAATAAGCTGTTGTATGTTATATCCAGGACAGCAGAGGTCACAACTCTCCACATTTTAATGTTAGCAAGGGAAGCCAATGGTTAACCTCCACTGAGTCTCAATGTGGCTGCTGACAGCGAGCTACAAAGTTCTGCTGAAATCTGCTGACTCTGCTGAACTCACTAATGACTATTTTGCTTCCCAGTGAGAGACGCTGGCCTGTCCCATTGGAAGAACTCTCTGACTGGTTCTCAACTGTTCACAGAAATGGCCACACAGACCCACATAAATAGAGGTGCCAATCTCACCATCAGAGCATGTTTTTAATTAAGATTTTCATGACGGTGGAGCAATTGATCCTCATGGTGTTAAACCCAGCCTTTCTTCAGTTCTTCCAGAATGTGAAAATCCAAACAATCAGCATCTTTTAACAAACAGACTCCAAATCCGTCTGAACTGTTAACGTTTGCAGGTGTTTTCATGTTTATTTACTGTGACACACTGAAGTTTGGTCGGGAGCTGAGATCAAGCTGAGATCAGGTCTGACGAGCGATATCTCCTGTCCCTCCTCCAGCAGGTGTTGACGTATGCGCAGCTGTCTCTGCAGCTGGTTCTTGGTGTTTGTAATGAGGGAAGACAACACTCTCAATGTTCTCATCACGCAGAAAGTCAATCACAAACCATCATTGCTACTTAGACTTTCTGACACACATTTACAGCATGTAAAACCTGACACAGGAGAATAAAGAGGGAGGTGTGAACGTATGGCTGCATGAATAATCAAGGTGTATGATGTTTCTGAAAGGTAAGAAATAACAGTGGATCGTTTTGAATGAGATCTCAGTTTCTTTGCAGATGTGTTTTCCCTGATTCACTCAGCACTCAAGGCTGACACTCACAGATACCAGCTTCTCCAATTTTCAGCTTTTGTACATAATAAAGCAGCTAATGCAAAAATATGTCTGACTGCTTTAAGGTTTATGTTACAGAACAAGAATAACTGACCTTTGAAGATCCAGTGTGTAAAACGGGTATCTATCAGTAGAAATGGAATATACTATTCATAATTTGCCATGTCGCATCTATAAACTGTAAAGAAAGAAACGTCACCGCTGGATGCAACTAGATCCTTACACACCTTAAGTAGAGTCTAATTAAAAATGTTACCATTTGCATAATTATAAACATCTCATTATACATATGGACAGCATCTCCTTTTTCCATTTGCATAACAGCAGTAACTACTGTCTAAAAATATCTGTCAGTACTTTGTGTCATACAAACCAATCAAGAATCACTGTTAATTCAGATGAAGTAGGCAGTAATGAGCCACAATCAGTATTTGATGCAATCAGTCAGCTTTCTGAAGGCTGATTTACTTGGATAAGGGATATTTTTGTGAATTGATTGGACAGTTCTTTCTGTTGCATAAAATGAACAATGAAGAAATGTCTATGTGTACGTTTTTATGTACATTATTTCTCCATCTGAATCCAGCAACTTTGAACCCCCTTTAGATGTATGTTTAGTGTTTTCCCATCACAGAATATCTAAAATAAGATAAAAGGAGCATGTGACATATTTGGTGGCTTCAAGCTTTGCAGTTGCAGTTTGCCATGAACAGATTAACCATCCATTGTATTAGACTGCGGTAACAAACAGATGAGTGCAACGCGATGTTAGAGCCAGGGATCCATCCGCACCTTCGCCTCAATCCATCCTTATCATAAAAATACTTGCAGACAATGAATTTCTAGCTGGTGGTTGACATTTTTTGTAATTTAACACATAATGAAGAATGACGCTGGCCTTCAGGGTAAGTCACACTGATCTCTAAATGAACAAACTCAGAAATTGTGTTTTTTGTTGATTATCCACTAATGAAAACATTTGACTATATCCTTCCTTTCCGATACAGCCAAATAACTACTATGAACCAGTCCTTCAAGAGGTAATACAAGAAAGCCTTTCTGTTTGTGCTGGTTTGCAAACTGGACGTCAACAAATTATACTTTTTAAGAATTGCCGTCACGGAAAATAAACTAAAACGTTTTCTTTATATATGTTTTGTGTGGAAGGGGGTGGGGGAGCTGAGAACAAAAGTAATGAGAAATATTTGATATTATTAAAATGTGAGGGCTCCCCCTTAGGGAATGATAAATAGTCTGTCCAGATCCATTCGACCTGCTACCTGGATTTTTAAGGTGCCCAGCCCATCTGCATGCGCAAGTGGACACTTAACTGGCATATAATTACGGACCAAGGATATGGCAACCTTGCCTGGGAGTGTGTATGCGTGGTTGATGCGAGACTTGTGAAAGTCAAACAGCTACTTATGAGTTGAAGGTGCATGCCAGCTGACATGAAAAATCTGGTTTGTTGGCCTAAGGGCAGCGAAGAATGTTGATGGGGGAATCTGGAGGCTTGTGATTACTCCCTGAAGCATGCAGCGCTCTGCATGACGAGCTACCTCCACATGACTCGGACATCCACAGTGACCTCTAGACAATAGCAATACGTTAGGACAGACTCTGTGAAACTGAGGGACAGAAAGAGGGAGGAGGGAAACATACTCCAACAAGGAGATCAGTCAGAAATGTGGACATCTCAATGCTAGATCCTCCTCTGTGCAGCCAATCAATTACAGAAAGCCCCAAAGAGTAAACAATAAGCAAGGAGAATGCCAGTTTCCCCTTGAATTTGGGTTATTGGCCCACTTCTTAATACTTGTGCAAGTTTCATCCTTTTCTTTTCTTGGCCTGGGCATTAAAACACAACCGGAGCCAAATGTATACGTTTCTTCAGTATAAAACATGTTGGCTTCTGTAATGCTATAATTCAATTTTACAAAGTAAATCACCAGCCTGTTTAAAAGTCAAACACTAAATTGAACTGCATGCACTGTAAATTATTTCCCTCTATTACCATTTTTTTTCCATGTAAAAATCTCTGCCAGCTTACAAATCATTAAATAATAAATGTGTCTGGGTCTCTGGGCTCAGACATGCTGATATATTTCATAAAAAGGGCATCAAAACAGACCTTTTGGTTCGTGTGGGTCTTTCATCATTGTTAGAAGCTTTGTCTTCAGTATTGTCCAGCGTGATGGCTTACTTCTGCTCACAGAGAAAATAACTCAAACCAGGAGGTGTAGGGAAACAGGTAGAAAATTGGGTCCCATGAGAGTATTTTAGATGTATTGTGGATTGGGAGTCACTAGATGAGTCAATCCCAATCCAGAGTTTCTGACAAGGTAATGGATGGAAGTAAATTTGCTGCTGCTGTTGCTATAAACCCGGGAAGACATCGCAAGCCACTTAAAAGGGAGATCGGCTTTATTAACATGTTGCCTCAAAGAAGACCCTCAATGATTATGTGTGTTTACCCGTCACTTAAATCCATTTAATGGTCTGTTGTAAGCAAACAAATACTCCAACTGACATCTGTTGATTATTGAAGAAACAACATTAGGAAAACAGAAAACAGGTGGAGGTGTAATTGGCTTTCATAGTGATGTTTAGACTCTTTTGGCATACCACATATTCTTTCCTCAGTGTGAAACCAAAATCTCCGAAAAAAGTGAGAAAAAACAAGTGCTCCAAAAAATATCACCAGTGTCAATGCTAATCATCGTATAATTATATCACAAAGTAATTACATAGCAATTATGGCTCCTATTATTTCAGAATGAGCACATTTAAAAGAAAGACTACATATGAGTTGATTAAAATTATACATTAGGTGATTCAATGAGGAAATGTTAGAAAGTAAATTACTTTGTCCATTTGCAAGAAATATAGTTTAATCAGTTGAGCTCCATCTGATGAAATTCACAGATAAATTTGCAATGTGTTTCTTGTTGCATGTTCCCACACTGTCTTTGTATCGCTGCTGTTAGACATTTACTGCTCCAACAGCAATGTCCAAAGTGCTATAGCAATCTTTTTCCGATGCCAATTTGTACTTTACGTAACATTTTGTGCATTGATCGATAATTGACTCGGACTGAAAGGGGCTTTTCAGAGTTCCTGCGATGTTATGGGTCTTTATAATCTGCTGCAGGCATGGTGAGCAGTGAGCTAGCTATCAGGGAAGTCATAGCAACGACTACAATAAGTAGAGCAGGAAGAACCAAATTAACATCAGAGCTCCACATGTAGTGTAAGAGACCTCTATCAAAAGGACGCTGAACTTCAGCATTAGTGTTTTCTTTTTTCAGAGCGCTTCTAGTATCCCGCAGCCTCAGGCAATGTTCTTTATAAACTTGACAAACTAAGGAGGTGGAGGACAGGACTAACAATGCACTTCCTGCTGAACACAAAGTCTACTTTAACCCCAATTATTTAGCATTTATACAAAAACAATTAACAAAAGGGTTGTTGCAACTAATGAGTATTCCCACCATGGATACTTCTGTATAGATATATCTGAGAAAGGCAGCAAAAGTCTCACATTAAGGAAGATGAAACCACAGGCTATTTGGCATTTTTCAACTAAAAAACTATAAAATCGAATATTTTAATTGTGTAATTTTCTGACAACCAATTTATTATTATTGGGCTTAATGTTCCAGGTCTAAAAATGTTCAAAGCACACCATATTTGTTGAGCTCATAACACTGTTTTCCATCCCTGCTGTAGTGCCTCGACTGCTATATCCGAGTACTTTAAATAATAATAATAATAATGCACCTAAAATGACATTTGCATCAATTCAATCATTTCTTCAAGAGTATGACTCTAATAATGAATGAGTGGCAAGACTGGCATGCAAAACAAAATGATCATTTCTTTCTATTAAAGTGATTCTATTAAATTAATTTGTAAAGCATTTTTTTTGGCTTCAGTGTTGCATCAGGGAAGATATCTGAGAGAGAACGGAATTTTCGGTTGCTCTTTCATCACAAAAGTCTACTTTTACTGCTCCGCTGCCATTATAGACACTTCTGAGCTTTATTACTTTCCTGTAATAGCTCTACGAAGGTCATTTTGATCAAATATTCATAAGCAATGTCCATAAAAAGTTCAGGTAACACTTGGATGGTCTAATACTGATACTGACAAAATGCCATGGTTGGGTAAAAGAGACTTTGTTTCTCTCTGGTTTCTCTGAATCTCAAAACTTCTTGGTATTTAATTCTAACTTTTTTATAGTTTTCGTTAAGATAAAGAAAATGTAATGAACTACTATAGCAAGCATTAGACGAGGTTTCTTCTTTTACCTTTGTCACCCTTCAGTGAATCGCCTCACGTTGGGAAGTAGCTGTAGCACCGTAGTATTACATGTTAAACTGTGTGCGTAACTTAAAGTGATGAGGTGAATTATTCCTCCCTGCCAAATTAAAATGTAGTTGTGTGCTGTCCGTGGCTTCTGCTGATGAAAGGAAGAGAAAAATGACTACATTAAAATAATTTTAAGCCCTTATTTGAAGTAGGGTTTTCAGAAAGTGAAAGTCCATTTCAATAGCCCATGGCCTCCAAAGTGCCTTGTCTGTAGAGGCGAATCATGATAATTAATATGTGATGAATAGGTCTATTTTGTCCCACTGCTCATGAGCACAAAGATAATGAAAGTTTGCCATCTTTTGCCGAATTCAATTTATTTTCATGGGTTTTAAAAGCATTGCCCATATTTTACTGATTCATTATTCACTAAACTACTTAATATATACAAATGTCTAGAGATTCAATTTCCTTAAGTAATTACCTAATATTTAAATTAAAATATGGTTACTGGTAGAAAATGAAATGCTACCATTAGTATTAATTTACAGGTGCTATGGTTTTAATCTGTTCAAAAAATACAGGGCTGGCAGCCTGGTGTGTAAACTCCTTGATGGACGAAGCCGTTTCTGCAGATTTTTTCCAGTCAAAGCTGCAGGGAATCTTTGAACAGATGCTCTCATAAAAACCGTCGTAAGAAAACCAGATTTTGCTGTTAAAAGCAGGGACGCAGAGAAACAAATCTAAAGAACGAAAGTGCAGCACTCTCAACAAGTAACAAATAATCATAGAGCATCAAATATGGGGCAAATTGTCCTTTTAATGAACATTTCATTAAGTTGTATTTTCATCCACATGCTGTATGTATATGTTTCTACACCAGTACTCTATAGTTGTTCCACTGACAGTTATATTTAGGATTGTATAGACAAAGCATATGATTACATTAAGAGCTCAGTATACAGTGAAGAATATAGACAAATTAGCTTCACAATTACAATAGTAAAGGTTGCGTACAGCTATAAATGCATGCAGGGGCCATATTTTTGAATTAGTATTTTCTTAATTGCCTTTTCAATGCAGGATTTTACCTTGTAATTAAATATTTTTGCTGTGTGGAATTGCAAGTGTTTGTCAAAGGTTCCCTGTTGGGTTTGTTTTGGTTGTTGTAAAAACTCAACCATTTTCACAGTGACTTTCCTCCTTGAGGCCTCACAGACATGTTTTTTTGCCCTTTGAGCGTTGTTAAATATTTTGACATGTTACTGACGCCAGTTGTTGATTAATCATAATGTGTGAAATCATGGGGTGTAAAATGTAGCCCACATGCAGATGTGTACATATGTGTCCTCGTTCATTCGCGCTAACAGCCCACAGTTTGGGAATATATTTTGGTGGGTCAAGGACACAAATTGGTTCCCTTTGCGTTTTACAATTGCTGGTAAATATAAAAAACAACTTACATCAAAATGTAGGCTGATGAGATAAGATGGTGAGAGCTACTGGGAGGAGTCAGCATGTATCTGCTTGTATAGCATGGAGCTCTTCAGTCAAATATATACTGAATACATATTGATGCATATATTTATCGACATTACTGTAATTCTTTTTATTATTTTAGAGATTTGTGTTATTTTAAACATGGCTTTTTCCTAAGGCCAGGCTTAAGGGGTTAAGGGGTTAAGTGAATACATAGAAAACATTCTCAATAATATCTTTGATTTGGTCTAAAACAAAGAATATTGGGTTTCTGACTTTGAAGTTTCCCTCACCACCAGACAAGCCCATGAATAGATGAAAGGTTTGCTCTGAGTTGACTTGTTCGTTCCCTTCATGTGACTACCCTTGCAGTACCTGAAGACACTGCTTCATCAACAGAGCCAACATTGTAAATCCATCTCTGCCACTGTTGTTTACTGTTCTAACTCATCTCGCTTACGTCACTCCTGACTCAACATTCAACGTTATTTGTCCAAGACAAGTGATCTATCACGTAAAATCACTTCTTACCTCAACAATAACATCCATCCTAATCCTTTTTACTGACTTCCATTTTGAGAGCTGTACTATTCCCATGATGTTTTCTGGCCGTAAAAAGATATTTTGAGGTGCGGCCACAGCAGGGTGCATGAACAATTGAATGAGTCAACTTTGGGTTTCCATGTAAATACTGTTATTCAGCCAACTTCTTCTTACTGCAGCAGAACGAAAGCCTTTCTTATTAGAAAGCGAGGGGTTAATTTTTGTAACAGTCCAGTTTTCAATAGCACCTCAGCAGTTGCCCACAGCGAATCAGCAATTGTTGCTTGGGAACGACTTCTAACATCCCATGGTGCATCTCCACAAAGCTTTCTGCACAATCTGTGCTTATTCTGCTTTCTTAAACCCTGGAGGGTTAAATGTTCTGCATGCTGTTCACCTCGTACTATTTTAACTTTTATTTCCATGAGATTTTGAGCATCATTTAGCAAGCAGTTGTTTACTTTCCTCCCTTGAGATCCAGATGTGTCCTCAGCAGGGGATTAAGATTACATCTAGCGATAGCAGCATATTATAATCCACTTAATGCATGTTGTAAAATTATTTTTGTACACTCTCTGACTGTGTTATCTCACGATGGAGTCTATTGTTCAAAATGAATGATAAAAGATCGGTAACAGATTGCTCACATTCACTACATTGTGTGTGTTATCATGTCAGGGCTCAGATAAATCACATTTTTCAGTTATTACTACATTGCCTGAATACTAGATGCAGGATCGCAGTTTGTGAGTGCGTGCCTGTTGTCGCAGCCCAACAGGTGTAATGGTGATATCACAGCAGAAGATGTTTTCAGAGATCATTTAATTCCTGTACACTTCAATAGCTCAGCGTCAGCTTTCACACATTGTGCAAGCTGTGACACGTCGCTTTTTGCTTCAAATAGATCACTCCAAATGTCACACCTTATAACGTGTCACAATTTAATGGATAAAAACTGTTGCCCTTCCAATGACTGCGTGTGGCCTTTAAAGTTAATTATTTAGTAGTGTAATTGTTTGCTTTATCAGACTTAAAGAAGCCTTATTTTGGTCATTTTCAGGTTTCATAATGGTATTTTATTCCTCTACGGTGACGCATTTGCATGCTTTAATGTTCAGAAAGTGCTTTATTTTGCTCATTCTGCCTCTGCTGCTGCACCTCCTGCACCCTATGTCTGAAACCAGAGCCCAGTCTGCTTTCGCCTTTGCCTATGACATATAATGTGCTGGGGCACCAGCCAATAGAAGCCAGAGTGTTTAATACTTTAGTGATGTCACTATGTTATGTAAGTTAACAAAGGAGTCCAATGAAGATGTTTCAGGCGGGGGGTACTCCCTCTGGTGGGAACATAGGGATTTTAGCCTTTGCAGACCATTTGCATGCACAAAAAACCTGTATAACACACTAAGGGAAAGTGAGAACTCATTACCGTCTTGCCAGTAGTTAAGGGACACTTTTGAATTTTCAATAACAGCAAAGTAGTGTCACCTTAAAAAATTGTATTTCTGATTGTTTAACGTTCTCAGTAGTAGAAAAAATACAACCTGATCCAGAAAAATACAGTTAAATCTACATAATTGGAAAGGAATGTAACCATGCAATAAATGAAAGCCCTGATGATGGTAATTATTTGCATATCTTATAGTTTAAAGGGTTCAACTTTTTCCTCTATTATTCAAATAGGGTTAGATTTAGAATCAAGATCAATTACTGCTTTCAAATCATGTTAAAAATAATGAACCACCTATTTATTAATGGATGTATAATCAATATTCCCAAAATAAATGGGTATTTCATTACATGAGCGTAGATCATTTGTACGCAATTGAATCATTTATTGTGAAGTTGTATCACCTAAGTTGTAATTAGGCGGATGTCTCTCACTAGTTAAAAATGAGTGTGTTTGTTTTTACAGCATTTATTTTGAGCAGCGTTTAGGGATTTACAGCTTTTTCCTTCTTCATTTTAACCTGAATGTCTGAAAACGATTTTGTTTTCAAAGAAAAAAGCGCAGAGTAACATTTGTCACTGCGTGTTTATGTTGTTGTTCATAGAAATGATTTTTAATCTCTAAACAAAAAGGCAAAAGCTCTCTTACCCTCATTAATTGCGAATGACATACTTAAGACAAACTATTGGTCCCAAAATATAAATATTATTTTTAAATTAATCAATTACAGGTCCTCTCAATCAACAATAAATATTGGGGGAATTGGTCAGGAAAACAGGAACAAACAACAGAAACGAGTTGATATCTGGATGTACTCAACTGTGTGTGTGTGTGTGTGTGTGTGTGTGTGTGTGTGTGTGTGTGTGTGTGTGTGTGTGTGTGTGTGTGTGTGTGTGTGTGTGTGTGTGTGTGTGTGTGTGTGCGCACTGGCAGCCGGGCGTTACAAGCAAAGTTTCCAGTACTGAGCAGAACTGTGCCCCTAATAAGTCTACACAATAATAGGAGCGTAATAAGTGAAGCATATCTTCTGCCCTATATAGAGAATTTTTCTGTCCCTCTGCACTAAACAAAGCTTGTGAGGCCTGCGGCTAATCACTGCCCTTTACCTGTTGTCATTCATCTAGAGGAGTCAATTGGTCTGCTTCGGCAGGGTGCAGAGGTAATTACGATTTGGCTATGACTTGCATTTGGCTCTATTGTCTGACTCTGAAGCGCACATGCTGGGATATTGGGAACTTGAAGCTCAAAGCTCATTCAGGAGAGTTCCACTTTGACTTCCCAACTCAATGTTCCCCCAGAGAACTCGTCTGCTAACTAAACAAAGCTCATCCGAGATGAGTCAAGATCATCACAGAGAGAAATACTGCACCTTATTTTATCTTCCACTCAGAGTTCTTTATTTGTTGAAATACCATTTGTGATGCATCCTGAGGTGCAGAATATTTTCTCTTTCATTTATGGGTGATTGGAAAAGTTGCAAAGCAAGAAGAACAATTTCACAATATTGCTGTCTAGATGATTTTCACAGATCTGCCCCTCTTTAAACTCAGAATTGTATTAATATTTAATCGCATTATAAATTGGATGAGGAATACAATTATGTAAGTAAATACACCTGTCCCATCAAGCAGGAAATTGAGAAAATCCCCCAGCAAGTGGCTTTACTCGAAGGTGAGATTTGGGAAATGAATTAAAAAATTGGGGAAGATTTGCAGCGCCATAATCCATATTCCTATTCATCTGTTTTTCCTCAGAGAAACTCACAGAGATGGTGCAGAGTTAAACTCCTGTCTATAGTCCCCTACTATGACTATAAAGAACCACTTATTCTCCCTTGCGTTTGCAAACCACGAATAAGATATGTCAGTCTGTGCTTTTAAATTGGGGTTTTATTTACTAGTTTTATATTGTTTTTTACATCATGTATGATTGTTTTCATTTGTTAAGAGTGGTTTTATTTTCCTGTGTTTTACATTTGTTTTATGTCCCATCTGTTTTGTTTTTTTGATATATATATTTATTGATGTATAGCACTTTGGTCAACTCTGCTGTTTTGAAACGTGCTATATAAATAAAGTTGGATTGGAATTTGACTTTTAAATTAACAACTTGTGTTTTTTTAGATTAACTTCTGGATGTATTTGTGAAAACATTGTGTAAAATGTTTCCATTTCTGTCTCTAACAGTTCACTCACAGTACGGTGCAGACAGCATGAGCTTCCACCGAGACGTGAAAATCCTTAAAAAATGAAAAACACATTGCGCAACTCTTCCCTAAAATAGTAATCCAGAAGCTATCTTTGGCAAAACTGAGGGGGAGATTTAGAGAAAAGAGCATCTTAAAGTGGCTATAAAATATTAGCTATTGCAATTTTAAGAGGAAGGCGGTGTGAATTTCGAAATTGGGATTTTTATTCCCAAGAGAGAATTAAATGAGGAACTAGACTTCATAGCGTTTATTGAGCCTGCATTTTATTGCATTTGTTCTCAGAGAAAAAGGAAGGGAATTAACTTAAAATATGTATTTTTCAACAACAACTGCAGATTGAATTAGTTAAAGTTATCTAGATATATTACAAGGTGGAAGTGATTTACATGTGCACACTGTGTTTGAAAAATAAAGTCGAAGAGGCAGAAGTTGCTGTTTTGTAAAGAAAAACACCCAAAGAGAGACGTCTTTAAATTGTGCCAGAACAAAAGATATTCACTTTAACATGATGTAAAACAGAAAAAAGCATTAGCTCTCCATATTTAAGAGTCTGAAACAGCATTTTCCGCCCTTTTGGAATGAAAATGTTTGTCAATCAGCGTCTTTTTGCTAGAACATTAAGTAAATTAAAAAAGTTTTGCAGAGGAGAGTTATCTAATGGACTAAATTTACCACTTTACAATAAATACTGAAAACGAACCTGAACTGTAGACGCACGGACGGATATTTTGACAAGCAATAAAAGCAGCTGCTGCCACTTCACTGGGCCTCATGAGTATTTTTGCACTTAAGAATTGGCAGTAGTACATCAGCATGATGTGTCAGATCCATGCTGCAGTCTGTTAAAGAACCAAGAGGCTCCTGGGAAACCGAGCGCTGAGTAAACTTCCTGTGCAGAGGTACACTTCCTTCCTACCATCACTGAAGCGAGAGGAGGATCCTGATAGATGACTGATTGAGGCTCTCAGATCTTTCCTCCAGACCAAGTCAGGATCTGTGACTGCCGTTCATCATGAGCCCATTTTTCCCCCATCGCCCTTTCCTCTGTAATAAAAGCCTGAGGTGATGTAAGAGCCAGGAGGTAGATAATCAAATCACCCAGGATTATATGTCACATTTGACCTGTATGAACGAGTCTCTACACTCTAAAAAGGTGATTCAATCCAGAGAGGAGTTCTTTCTGTCAGTGTCTAAGAGGAAGAAAAAAAAGAGACATAAAATTCTCAGTCCTGTTTTATTCATTTTTTTCCGTCCATCTCCCGTGCACATTTACTTTCCGCATCTTCTTCTCTTTTTTGGCTGTGACAGTCTCCCTTCATGAGAGAAGGGACAGTTAATGAATGTGGATGAGCACGTGGGAAATGTGTGGGTTTCCACCACATCTTTCTCTCTGAGTGACAGAAGCTCGACAAGGCTTGAGAGGCTGGCTTAAGAGTTAAGGAAAGCAAACATGGAACAGCTTTTTTCCAGATGGCCACTGCAAAAGAGAGCAGAATATACTCGGCAAGTTTTTGGAGCCAGCGTCTGCCGGTATAGTATGACAAGTCGGTCTGAGCAAAACTACTGTTGTCTGATGGAAATCAGTCTATTTATATTTTTTTTAAACACAGTATCCAACTTGGTCTGTTGGATTTGTAATGTGCCTCGCTGTTGGTCACAGTGCTCAATCTGTGTTTGCAAAAGTGACAAATACAAAAGAGAAAAATTCCTATCAAAGCCATCAGGCCCGAAGCTTGAGGAGGAAAGAGTAAATGTTTATTTTGTGATTCTTCCTGGTTTGCTAAGGCTGCTCCCATCACCCTCTGCTCTAATCTGTGAGTATCTGGTATGCACTCAAAACTAAATTGCTGTTTATTCTATTCTGCGTGTGTGAAAGCCCCAGCCTGCCGCTGAATGCTATCGGGGGAATGAGGGTCCCAGGATGCTCAACTCTGCTGCTGACACAACACTATTCCTGAAAGACCCGTCGCTTGATTTACCCAAGCAAAATGTCACGGTAATTGTGAAGATTTATATCAATGGGAAAGAGCTGACGAGGTCCCACAGCTATCAGATCTGACAGACTTAATATGTGCTCAAATGTTGCTTGGCACACTAAAGGCTTCCAGGTTGACCAATTTCACCCGGAACGCTCCACCTCCGATGGTATTGACCGAGCCGTCGTTTTTCACTTCTGGAAATCGAGTGTGAAGTGGAACTTTTAGCTCGTGAAATTGTGTTTTAATAAACGGGAGTCACCACAAAAACGTTCTTTATCAGCTTTTGCTTTGTGTGCTATCTCTGGAAAAAACAGGTGGTTTTCATAAATAGAATAAACACAGGTGTGCTTCATCCTTCACTCCCCATCATATCACATGTTAAAGTAAAAAGTGATTGTGTGTTTTGGTGATGGCTGGTAATAAAGTTGAGTTAACAAAAGTACCCAAAATACTGAGAAGGTTTTAAAGGAGGTAATAAGTAGCTCTTCCATTACTTAAATACATTTCAGATTAGATGGAATATGACAAATACCTTGAGGACAGAACTTTTTATGTTTACTTATTATGTAGATAACATATTAATACATAGAATACCTCCATAGAGTCAGCTCCAAGTACATATTTAACAATGAACAGCTTGCCATTTTCTTAATGAGTTCAATCTTAATCAACAGCTAAAAAAGAGGGGTTCATTTGGAGCAGCTCACTTGACCTATTTGTGAAGTGTTAGTTTCTGAAAACACTAAAAATCAGATCCATTATGACAATGGTAAATGGAGTGCATTTTATATAGCACTTCATCCAGTATAGGACTTCACAAAGCATTTTACATATATCAGTGGTAATTCAAACCAGCCTAAGGAAGCTTACATTCACACACACTCACAAACCGTTGGCCATGGCATCGGGGTTAAGTATCTTGCCCAAGGAACCGATCGAACCTTCTGATTGAAAGACGATGCTCTACCTCAGTTGCCCCATAATGAATCCATGATGAATGGTCCATCAATTCACTGGATTAGAGAAATTGTTGTAGAATTGTTAATTGTTCCCTCTCAACAGGCATGAGTTTGTTTGTTTGAACATGTGTGTGCCCCTTCAGTTTGATCTATGTGGAAGGGTGCAGCTTTTAAACTTAAGTGTCACCAAATGACTGTAACTATACATTATAGGCATCTAAAATGACATGTTGTAGTGCCAGGAATGAGACCGTAATCTGTAAATAGGTAAAAGAGGGACATTTAAATCATATAAGAGGTTTCCGCAACCTGATTTATTTCCATTGCGAATAATTAGTGGGGATGCAGGAAGTGGTGTTTCCTATATGTAGTATAGGGAAGAAGATACGGGAGTGACGGACGGCAGAAAATGGGTGTGTTGTTATTTACCGCAACCCAATTGTTGCATAGCCTGAAATGATTTGATTTAGTTGCTTATCACTATTCATACCAGAACCATCGTTTTAAAAACTAGGACAATGGCACAAAAATCAAGTTGGCTCCAGAAACATCAACTATTTACGTTCTTCTCAACAACAGGGTAGGAAAATTACAACCCTGACTGGTGTGTCTTTAGATTTGTCAGTGATATGAACACCAGAGAAACTCATTTATAGAAAACAGCTGGATATCATGAGGGGTCTGGTCTGAATCATGCCCATGACCTTCATGATGCATCATTATCTTAATCTCTTTCTCCCGGTCTCTTCTGTCTGACTTTTTTCAGCATATCATTACTTTAGCAAATGCAGAGTAGTCCATCACAAACTTGGAAAACAAACTTCGACCAACATGATGACTTTTGCTCATTTGTTTACAGAGATCATCTTAACCTGAATAGCATGGAGCTCAAAATACAAACAGAAATGTGACGTTTCCATCACAGTTCTGGCCTTAGGATAAAATAATTGCAGGTAGGATCTTCCCCGAGTCAGTGACATTTCCCAAAAATATTAATAGTACTAAGTTCTGAGGGTGCCAATATTACTGCAACGTTATTATTTAACTCCTGTATTGTTTAACATTTAAAAAATGAGAGGCAATGAAGTCCCAGCTTTTTACAAACAGAAACAGAAAGAGTTTTAAATCTTGTGTTTTGATGTTGCCCTTATATCTTTTATTGCATTATCTGTTTGTTACGGGCAACAGCTGTTCCAACAAGATGCCTTAAAGTCCCCGCTCCAGTGAAAAATGTGTGTTTTTGCCTATTGTCAATACACTTAGTTGTAGATTTTGTACCCGTATGAGAGGTCCATTTTTTCATTCATCCGTTTTCTGTACAAGCATGATTTTGTGACATTACAACAAGTTTGGAAAGAAGACATTTTCAGACGCTGATGTGTGAACACTGAGAAAGTGAAGTAAGAGACATCTACTGTAGCATCAAGTTACATTATTAAAATGAATTGCATAGATTTTGTTTTTAACAAGAGTATAAGATATCATTTCAAGTGGTTTTCAATAAAATAAGACACCATTATCATCGATTCAAGTGTTTTTATGTGCTAAAGCCTGCCCTGACATCTGTCCTCAGATAACATTGTTTGGCTCATTCCTTTGTTTAATACTGTATGTGCACAAGTGCAAATTATTTTCATTTTATAAGGCTGCCTCTTTCGTTATGCTGCCCTTCAGTCATCCCAGCTCTTGTTTACTGTACCTGTTTGTTGCTGAGTGTGCATACTGACTGACTGGGGAACCAAAGCAGAGAGCAGGCACTTGAACTGTTTTTGATACTTCAGAAAATATAACTGAAATATCAGCATCTGCACGTTGTGGGTACGATGTACTTCTTTTTTCCCAGTTTGGGATGAATAAAGTATTTCAGATTTTTCTTTTTACATGCAAACGTTGTGTCCTCCAAGCAGGATTCTTCTGAAAGTTGAGAATCACTACTGCATATTTTATCCAAGTATAGTATGTCATTTATTCAACAGAGGGTTCATCTTTCAATGAATCCACTCAGTGGTTTTCCACCTTTGAAATGGGAGCAGGAAGGAGGGAGGACATCTGCCTTGCTTTTAATGGCTATCACAAATGTTTCAGAAATTCCACTCCACCTGAAACTTCCCTCCCCTTCAGCACACTCCCAAATTACAGCACTGGTATGAAGCTTGGACTCTCAGCCACGCAGAGTATTTTCCCTAGCTAAGAAGTCGGAAAGATTCCTCCTGTGCTCTTGCATCATGGAGGCAAGCAGTAAATCCAGCAGTCAACAGATTCTGTGGAAAGATGTGAGTCCATTTTTTTTCATTTTAAGTTTGATTTATTGCACTGATATTGATTGCAAAAGACCTATATAAAATAAATTCCAACTTTTGGTGTCTTTATGAATACTGCGCCTCATTTTAAAATCACTACAAAGTTAGAAAAATAGAAGCACCCTTAAACTTTTACAGCTCTATAAATTAAAGAGTAGGTGGCAGCAAGAGTAAAAGTGGAGGAACCTGTGATATTTGAGTGTAAGCTAAAAGTCAAATATGTCAGAAGTTCGATTTTTTTAATCAAAAAGGAGCTGCTGCTTGATCTCTTGCTCATTGAGCTGAGGATCCTCAAAAGTAATTCATTTTGGCTTTTCACCTTGGCTTTCTTTCTTCTTTCTTTCTTTCTTTCTTTCCATTATATTCAGTCTCACTTGAATTATTGTATTTGCTTTATATAAAGAATATTCTTGCTCCTCAAATGCAAACCACAGCATTCAGACGTACACCAAGATTTTTTTTTTATTATTAAGAAAAGAGGAGGGACTTTTGGCTGTGAACTTTTTCCATGACTCATATTTCAAATGTTGCAGAACTTCTTAACTATGGAGCAATAAGGGTAAGTGTATGGAAAAGCACAGTATTATTATCTCTCTATATATATATATATATATTGCTTATAATGCTAACTGGAATAAAAAGCTCTTATTATGTCCATCAAAGAAAAGGCAGTGTTGTAACAGGTACTTGTAACCACACCATGATTGATGGAGAATGATGATGACGAAGTAATGAACTGTGGCTGCAAATGTCAGAATAGTTTTCACAGGTTTTCAAATACTTATATGAGCAAATCCCAGTGTGACAACAGCCACTTCTGCTTGGCAGGGATGTATGCTACGTTCTTATTTCTGTTGTTTTCTCGACGAGGTGCTCCCTCCGTTCATGATAACAGCAGGGGGCTGCAGGCACTTTTCCTCACAAAGCCAGAGAGGAATTGCCTGGCTGATTCTGAACTCCTAAACCTTTAAACACTAGTTGGCGAGTTGTATGCACTCTGCTCACTCTGTCTCCATCCTTGCCTTTATTTCTGTCCATCTGTCTGTCTCTCAATCCCACATTCTTCCTCTGAGTATTCAAAATTCAAAGCGCAGGCAGAGCGAGAGGTTTGTCCTCCAGTTAAGTTTCCACTGCATATGCAATGTGCCACAGGAGAGCAGAGGATTTCAGTCACCGTTTTTTTCTTTTTTCCCCTTTACTCTGAAAGATTCACAATGATAGGAATTTCTGGCTCTCTGATTGTAGCACTCTGTTTTTTCATCAAGACTTAGGAATTTAAAACCCTTTCATGTGCCTCACGCTTTTGTTGCTACTGTCTCTGATATTTGTAAAATGTGGAAGTAATCCACTGCAAAAGTTTTTTCTTTAGGGGTCTTTGTGGAATAATGAGTCCTCTGTTCTTCCTTAAAGACATAAGGTATCAGTCAATCAGAAACTAAACACACTTAGCACAAATGAGATTTCCTCCTGTACGCCATGCCACATATATTTTAGTTTATGAATTGTAAAAAGGCTATGTGGAATTATTTGGATTGGATGCGACTATTTTGGATAGTTATTTCAACAGTATCCCACATTATTCCAAAGTCAGGAAAAACAATACAGCTACTATTAAAAAAGTATTCCTACATATTATTTTAGGAAGTCAGCCTTTTAAAGTGATGCCCAATCTACTGCAGCTTAACTACTTTAACAGCCTCGGCCACAATAGAAAAACCAAAGCTGCTTTATCATCGTTTTAAAAGACACGAAGATAAGCAACACCAATTTTGCTAATTGAGCTTGGTTCCATTTTTTATTTTACGTATCTGCTTTTCTGTTGTCCTCCGAGACCTTCAAAAGTGGTCCAGTGTGAATGAGAAGCTTTTATTTCTCCCTGCTGGAGCTTCGCTGGAACAAAAGCCTGTCTTTATTAATTTGTGGCCTTGAGCTTTGGGATTTGACTACAGAGTTTTAATTTAAAGAAAAGTTTAATAAATGTAACCTTACTGTGGCACTAGTACAGTCTTTTCTTCAGTGGTCTTGGCATGGGGAGGGTTATTTTGTCATTCGTGTTGTCATTGGTTTATCGACTTTGCACCATAGACTGTATGAAAACTCTTAATGAACTGTTTTTAGATTTTTGAAAAACAATAATGATAAGAATGCAAATATGAACTACAAATTCAGACATAAAAAGTTAAATTAAAGCAATACTTGGACTTTTGGAAAATGTTCTCATTGGCTATGAATTGATGTATTTAAACACTTTTGAAGAAAAGTCAGCCTCAACTCCCGAGGTACATTTCACCAAACATTCAATTATGTGGCTTTAATTTGTGTTAAGCTCTCCGCTGATGGGAATCAACTTTCAATGGTCATCAGTTATTTAATCAAATTAAACTTTAATAGGCTGTAAGGTGTAATTGTATAAGTATTTGGGCAATACTGAAGGTATGGATTGAATATAAGCTGGGTTAGACTTCTGGTTTCACACGAGACACAAGCATTGGTCTCCTGGGTCAAATCTTCTGTTTTAATACCGGCCAGACCACCTCTAGCTCCTCCCTAAGTGGATTTTGTCTCTCTTCCTCTCTAGTTTTATAGTATAGCTACAAGAAACAGCCTTATTTATATACCATGTATAATATCAAACCCTATTGTTTACAGGTTGAGGCGGGAAAAGAGAAGAAGGACAACTACCACACCTACCAGCGTGTGGCTCTGGTTCTGGCTTTGGTCTTCTTTGTTTTGGGTCTCTGCATTTTCAGCCTGAGATATCTGTGGAGCCCCAGTCTGGGGAAGGTAAGTCCAAATATCACGTCGTTGTTCGCCAGGCATCAGTCTCATTGCCACTGTCTGTAGTAAGTGTGGTCTTCAGATGAAAGACACATCAGTAAATCATACAGGCTCCTTCAAGGAAAAGAAATATGCGAGTGAGGAAAATGGATAGCCACACAAAGAGCCAAAGGCAGCTTCTGCAGCCTGTATTGTGTTCTGCCCGATTAAAAGATGTGTGGGCTACGGAAAAGACAGCTGTGTTTTGCTTTGCTCATGTTTTGGCGGTCAGATCTGTAATTTCATGAAATCTTGGCCCAAACCACAAGCCGCTTTTTTTATTGCTGCAAATGTCTGCCTGTTGTATTTATCTACTTCCTGCACACATTGTAAACATCTCCTCACAATGACAGGTCCTGATAACTCAAAGCTGACCCTAATTGCTGTTGACCAGAGTGGCTGCAGCAGGACTGAAACCTCTTGGCAATGTAATTGGGATAAACTCTTGTCCCTGGAAATTCATCTTGTAAAATCCAATTCAATCACACTTGATGCAGAGCATTTTCACTCGCCTCCTTTCCCCTGATTTTCCCAAAGGGCAAAAAAAAAAAGCTAATTTACCCAAGGCAGGAGGAAAAATACATCAATAATTTCACTTCCAGAAACGGGAAGCTCTATACATTCTGAGTTGCAAATAAGAGAAGATTATAACAATGATATGATGGTTAAAATTAAGCACATAAACATCAAACCTGGATACATAAACCTGCTTTGTGTGTACTGCTAATGCCAACAGGGGAACGGAGGAGAAAGCACATATAGGATGTCGCTTGCTGTTATACCAACATCTTTGTTAATGCTAATAAACATGAATTCAGAACACCCTCTTCGATCATTTCACTCTTTCTGCTTCCATTAAGATAACATCTCCAAGTGCTGTCAGTCTTTTCTACGCTCAGGTGAGCCAAGGTTCAACTGCACTTCCTGTGTATCCTCCATTGTCCACGTTCTCTCCTTTCAACATAGATATGAATCACCTACTAGACATCTCCTTTGTCCTTGTTAAATATTTCATGCCGGAGGTAGAGCAGTCATTATTTCCACTTTAATAAGCTGTGATCCTTCTCACGTGGCATAAAATGTGTTGATGGCAGAGGTTGCCCAGGTGATGAATATCAAACCTGCAGACGCTGGGTTTTGCTTTAATGGGGTCTTGAGGGGGAGGCTGGTTCTCTGTCGTCCTCCTCAGTGAGTGAGAAGAAAACACTTCAAAGGAGAATCACCTGTCTGTCAGATGGAAAAGGAAGCTTCCTCAGACACAGTAGGAGGGTAAAATGCAGCTTTGTATGCTCAGTAAAAGCATCAGGAGACTCTGAAGGTAAAGAGACGGACTGATGCATCCGGTAGATGGATGGATGGATTAGTTCTCCTGCATCAACATGGCAGCCAGTACCTTGTTGTAAACCGGTATTGGGTGCAATGCAGCAGGACACTTGACTCACCAGCTAATCCTGAACAGTGTCTGGCACCTACATGTATAGACTCTGGGCAGCAGAGCGCAGTGTCTGAAGCCAAAGGGAGTGTACATAATTTATTTTAGGAAACAGTTGAGTGGGGGTTGTTTGTTATTTGAGCTCAGAGATGAGCATTCTGGGTACAACTCAAAATTAAATTCAACTAAAATCCGAGAGTTTCCGCAGAGACATATGGAATACATTAATGCTTGTACAACTCTCAGAGACCTAAGGCTGCATGGAAAGATGGTCCATTAAGAGTCCATGGGAACAATGCATGACGAAAAATGTATTTGTCACATTTGAAGGGACAATTGTCACCGATTTGTGAACAGTAAATGGACTGCATCTATGTAGCAAATTTCCAGTCTTTAAGCCCACTCAAAGCACTTTTACCTACATACATACTGTATGTCAGCATTCACCCTTTCACAAACACACGCCTACTGTTGGTACTTTATGTATAGTTTGATGCTAATACTTTTGCTCTATCTTCAATAATCGCACTGCGGTATTCATTTGTTTTCTCTAAAATATGTCAGTACTTCATCCACCACTGTAAACACCCTGTAGCCTACACTACAGACAGAGAGTTATCTGTTGAACAACGAGCAACATTTAGCAGCTGGAAGCGCCAGATATTTCCCTCAGGAGCTGCTAACCAAAAGAGAGCTTAAAAGGTGAGTGACATTAGGACTGACATCTGAAGGTGGACATCAAACACAGGGTTAAGACACATATGGAGTTTTTAAGTCGTAATGTCTTCCCTTAGTGAATCATGTTTGCGTGCTTCTGTCAGCATGCGTTCAGATCTCGTTGGAATTGAAAAAAGATGCAGGCGCTCAGAAAAAGTCAAGTGGACCCAAATACTGCAAGTTTTTTATTACCACGCCATAGTCAGCACACACCATGTTTAAGGAAAAGGAAAAAATATACAAAAACAGTTTGCAGAGAAAGTTGTGGTTTCTTCTCAGTTTGAAATCTTCCTCTATTGCTATTTTTGACAGATTCTGAACACCTGAGACTGAGAGGTGCAAACTTGCTTTAAGATTCACATCCTTCTCACTGTGAAAAAATGAAAGAGGTGCAGAGGAAGTACGTTACTAGAAGGTGGTGTTGAACAGTATGGTGCTCCTCTTCAAGGTTAAATACAAGAGCTTGGACTTTTTCAAGTGAAGGATCAAAACTGACAAATCCAAGTATCTGCAGCTTTGATGATCACAAGCAAAGGAAACCTTGTCTTTTCCTTAGAAGCTATTATGAAAAATGTTGATTGCAAAATGTGTTCTGCTCAAAGAAAATCAGTTCTAGCGACCCCTGAAAACACACTTTGCATATTACAGTTTTTTAAATTGCTTAAACACAATTTTGGAAACTATCCTGGTTTTATCAAAATACTTAACACAATTCACACAACCACACACCCAAACTGCAAAATACCTCATATATCCTGCAAAATGAAGCACTGCAACCAAAACTACATATACCATTATGAAAATCAAACTTTTGCACCAAACGGCACACACTCCATTCATATTACCAGATTTATGTCTCACCAACTACACACTGTAAAGCACTAACCTCTTTAGTAAGATTTGCCATAATACTAAAATAGTTCAAATTGTTGAAAATTCTTCAGATTGTTCACATGCACAGAAATATTTGCAGATACACACACATGCTGCAGTTATTTTTTATTTTTCACCCAAAAAGTCAATGCAAAATATGCACAACAGTAAAGCAGAAAATGTGTTTAGAGTTTTGGAGACTTGAGAAGAGGTTTTCCTCTCTGTGTGTCAGTTTAAATAATTGTGCTTATGTCATTTTAGTGTGTTAGCAACTCTAAAAAACTGTAATGACTGCTTAAAACTCTTTGGTGACCAGTCAGTAGTGTACTTTATGTTGTTGCACTTGAAAAACAATTGCTTCTAGCTGTCAAACATAAAGCAAACACATACTATCATGTTTCACATATAACATATTGCTTTGATCACAGCATATCTAATTAAAAGTTTAAACCGCGGTCGGACTGCAGCTACAAATACTTGTCGTCTATTCTCGTCATACAGTTTACTAAAGGCAACGTGACCCTGTGCACCCGGCTTTGTGCAACTAACCACAGAATTGTAATTTGCTCTGTGCATTGTATTTCAATATGCCATGTTAACCGCTTGGGATCTTCTTTTAATTACCTGAAAACATATGTTGTTACACTGGCTCGGGGAAGATAGTGTGCCACCATTGCCTTTGTGTCTGCGTGTATGTGTCTGCGTGTCTGTGTGTCTGTGTGTCTGTGTGTGTGGGCGTGGTTGTGTTTGTGCCCATGTGATTGTGTACGCATCAGTGTGCATTGTGTGTTTTAGTGTGTAGATAAGGTGCCTCTGCATTCTCTTTTGGCTTACGGCAAAATTTCTGTTTACTATGTGCTCGTTATTGTTCTGGGCCACAAGTCTCACCGGGGGATTTTGCCTCCTTGTAAATTAATCCTCTGTTATTACCAGTTTACATCTGCAACTCCCTGAAAAATGGAATCTGGCTGGTGAATCCAAACGAAAGGTGAGAGTAAGTGGAAAGATTATTTTTAAAAACTGGAAAAAGAATGAAATCCAGAAGTGGAATGTCTTCTGTGTGTAATCCCTGTAGCGCCCCGGCATCCAAATTGAAATGCTCATATCATTAGATTTGACATATTTGGTCCTATTTTTAATTCATGAACCACTTTGAGCGAGATTATCTGCAGACCAGCAGCCAGGCAGAGAGAAATTGTGAACCTGTGTAAACCATTTTTTCCTGTTGAACATTGAAGCGCTCACAGGTGTTGTTGGTCTGTACGGCAAATCTGCCTGAGAAATACATGAATGTCAGACCGGAGGAAAGCGCTCCATTATTCAAGCTGAAATTGCATTGCTCACCTTGATGCCTTTCCCTCTCCGCTCCCAAGGTAGCAGCCGAGTTGTCGCTCCTGATGGCCTCTTAAATGCCTCACTGTCAGGACCGGCTTCTTTAATGAACAGTGCTGCGCCTGCTACTTTCACACTGGTCACAGGTGTACAGCTTTTCAAGGCCGGGCGCCCCTTTGTTTATTTATTGCTCGTAGGCGGTGTATGTCCAACAGTCCCCTCAGTGTCCAGATGTCAACATGCAACAGGAAGGAGGAGACACAAGATTTGATCATGATATGATTCTCTTGTCTCTTTTTTTCTTAGTTTGTCTAAAGGAAAAAAACAAGACTATCTTCTCTTTAAACTCTGTTTACCCAGCCTCGTATAGGGGAATTATTATTCTGGTGAGGCAACAAGGTTTATTTTAACAGCTGGTTTGGCAAGACCATTTGGGAGGCCTGCCCCTCAGTCTGTAATCTTTTCTGATTTTACACGTCAGGCTCATCCATTCATTAGCAGGCCAGTGTCCACTTTTGTTTCTCCCCGGCTGGTAAATTAGGCCGCTGCGGGCTCCCTCCTAAGATGATGCATTATGCCTTCTACTCGGGGAGAAGGGAGGAAGAAGGAGGGGTTGCAGACTGGGAAGAACAAAAAGAGAGTTGTTTTAAATTGTTGCCAATGGAGTGCCTGAGGTAGGAAAGGCTTCATGGCGGCTGTGGCACATTGCCTTCTTCTGGGACGGCAACTGCTATAGAGAGCGTGACAGCGCTGCAAAGCCCACCGGGAGTTATTTATTGTGCCGAACAACACTTTAGTGCATCTGTGATTTTCTTTTTAGAAGCTAGAATAATATTGGTGTAGGCAAGATCAGCATCTTAATTGCCAGTACTTCCTTTTGCCAATCCACCAGCAGCTCATGAGAAGCATGTTGTATGTACAGTGCGGTGGGTAAACAGACACAAAAGCTCGCCTTTTTTTCCCCCAGACTTTTCTCTTTTCTTTTCCCTCCTCTCTGTCTCACCAGTGTGACTGCCAAGAAAGACTCCTCTGCTCTGTTGTACAATTTAGAATGTGATTGAGCTTTCACATCCACTTTCACTCTCCCAGTAAGTCTGCAACGCTTATAGCCTCCGAGTACATTCACAGCCACAATGCTACGGCAGAGAAGTGAACAGCACACTCGAAATACTCTGTTCATCTGTCCTTTCGTAACATATTTAAGATTGCAGATCAGAAATGTCGCCCTTGTGTTGGAAAACGCCCTGATGGATCATGATTTTTTGAAACGAGTAAAACTCTAATCTGAGAAATGGTATGTCAGAGTGCTCGGCTATATATCTGTCAGCAATTAAAAGGTTGCATTGAATTTTTTTGCCCCATTAGTCACCTTGCTCAATATGCGAGGAGAGAAGCTGCATCTAAATCATCCCTTTAGGTCTGGTGCTCGGTCGCACACTTCATGCTAAAAACCTTAGCTGATTAGTCTTTTTTTATGTGAGAAAATGAAGACTTGTAACAGCTCGCAAAGTTGGAATGTTAGCTAATTATAATGACATGCATCCGGACCAGCAAGGCTTATTAGGGCTGCTTTATTGGGGAAATAAACATGAAACATCAGCAAAAATAACACACTTTAAAAAGGAGATCTTTCACCCAGTGAATCTTCAAGTGTTTACTCAGGAAATAAGCAAAGTAAGCCAGACAGCTTAGTTTTCAGAGCAGTAATGAACATCTTTAATTATATGTATAGGTATTCATTCCAGATGTTGTGAATCCATACTAATCCATATGAATCCATCACCATAAACCAGAAAAATCCATCCACTGGAGAGCAGATCCTGCCATGTGTTTCTTGGCTCCAGACTTTTTCCACCACCATCCTGAAAAATCATAACCGACCCAAAGTAAATCTGCTCTCTTCAAACCTTTTATTTATAGTAAGAGCTTTCTAATCACTAGGAATGCAGTGTATTTTTTTTGCAGCCAACATTTTAACCAAATTGTGAATAATAACACGAATGATTTCTGCATTGGATTGAGTTAATGGTGCTTTTCCAGCTACGACTAGTCAAAGATGTGTCAGTCATTTAGGAACAGTGACAAACTACAGTGGGGCAATAAAGGACTTCAAATATCCAGGTTAGCTGGATCTATTTGTAAAGAAAACACAGATTTTAAGTGCAAGTTGTCCTTATCATTGACAGTCAAGAAAGGAGAAAATGTTGAAACTCATTAAACAAACACGTCAGTCAAATCCAAAGTATGAATAAGCTTATGTCTATGATTTAACTGACTTGTTTACAAAGAGCATACAATAAATTGCAACAGAGCTGAGATGTAGACGGTAGTAATCAAGTGGTGAAAGAGAGTGTGTGGGAAGTGGATGTGTGGATGTGTGGGTAGAGCGTTTCCCTGAGGGGGCAAAAGATTGGAGCTTTTATAGTAACCGGCCCTCTATGCTCCAAGTTAGTCCAAGTGAACATCCTCGTCTACTATTTCATGGATCTGCATTTTAAGAGCAAGGCTGTCACATCATAGCAGGGGTACATTTTGTGTTTGAGTTCAACTAGCATTTTTATTTATATATAAACCAATAAGAAACGAGCATGAAAACATTTCATGATCTGATGTCAATAAATTCAGCTCTGCCCCTGTTGTTACTGTTGATGATTAAATCTAATTGATTTACACCTCAGGGGTCGAAAAGTCGGGGGGGCATGACAGTCAGTGTTATTAATGTACCCTGCCGTAAACATACTGTGTGTCCATGTTGAAGGTTCAGCCTGTTGACATACATACACATAACTTGATATATCATATGTGGTCATGTTTTTCTGAAGGTCTACTTGTCCAAGGAGCCACTTATTATTTCAAATGCATCATATTTCAAATGCTCTTAAGAATACGTGGGATGTTTTTTCACACTGTGTGGTGAATGTATAGATATCCGGCACTCATCACCAAGAATATGATTGATGGCAGCTGCTGCTCTGCTGCTGTGTCTCATTTTCCCAGAAAATGTACTTCAGTTTGTCATCTGACGGTGATAAAGCTCGTCAAGATCTTTTAGTTGGTATTCTTGGTGGCAGCGGGCTGACCCACTGACCTGCATGAGCAGCTACAGCATGGACGGATGAAATGGAAACATCCAAATTATTTTTAATGTAATTGAAGGAGGAGGATGGTCTTCTAAATTTCTTCTGCTACTCCCCTCCTCAGTGTGAGAAAGGAAGCGTCGTTTTGAAAACACAGCTTTCTTCTAAGCATTTGCACAAGGCGCCTCAGACTCCTTAAAGTACAGAGTGTCCTCTGGGCTTTTGTCTCTTGCTGAGATAATATGGGGCTCATTAGCTGTCTGGCAGGAACAAATAATAGCCTGGGCGAAATGTTGCGGGGTTTAATTAACAACATTGCTGTCATAAACTACATATTAATATCAAAATGCATTCCTGCTGAGAAACAGATTTTACCCTGTCTATCAGGTCTGGGGAGTGTAAACATCCAAACACTTAAAGTACACTGTGCAACTTTACACGTCTAGACCTCCACACTTCCATAACATTAATCACTGGAAAATAAACTGTAAAGTAATTAAAAATAGTGTAAGGGTATAACCCCTAATGTATATCTGTATTTGATGCTATAATAATAAATGTAACACATATCAAGGTTCAGGTAGCTAGAGGTGGTAATTGGAATTTCAGGTACATTATAAACTTGTAAAGAGCATAAATTCATTAATAATGGAAAGAATTTTTTATATCTTAATTAGATATCTGAGCCTGCATTTTGTATGACTACCTCCTTGGATAAGATAATTGGGAGAACATATTGTACATAAACATATGACATAGCATCATATCTGACCTTGTGTTTATGTAGAGATAGATGATTAAGGACAAGTAGTTTTTGTGTTGGACCCCATTACACATATACAGTCATTCTTATGGTAGTTCATAATTCATGGACTCTAATAGTTGTGAAAACTACTCGAGTCTCTAATAAAATATTCAATAAGTGTGAGTAACACTTGTGTTAACGGAATTGACATTAGCTAATCATTTTATGTTGATAGAAAAAAAGAGGAGAAAAGCTGTTCATTTACTTATTTCTAAGAGAAAAAAAATCATATTGCTACTGCTTTCATTTTCTACTCCCGACCAGTGGCAAAAATACTGCAAAGAACTCATTTGCTCTTTCAAAGTGCTCAATTTGCAAGTCTTTCATTAGCGGCTGACCATGGTGGACCATAGGTTTCATTATAACTATATAAAAAAAGAAAAACTTAGTCACATAATGATGCTCCTCCTTTTCTAATAGCATGAGACAATGTAACGACAGACCCAGAGCATTGGGAGCATAATGTGTTGTGTTCTCCCATTGGGCCTTCAAAGTATTTTACAGTGCTATTTAAAAAAAGAAGGGCAGAGCAGCACTGATATGCAACCCACACAGGGGCCATGGCAACAGACCAAGAGCTTCTCATCAGTACCAATAGTCCCAGTGTTAGAGCCCAGTGTCTCTGCATAGGGCTATCACTCCCTCCTTTATTGTGTCTTCAAGGCAGAGGCATGGTGTAAACAATGTTTGAACAATTAGGAGCCTGTACATCTCCCAGAAGCTCTGTAAGGGATTGTTCTAACGGTCTACCTTGTTACAGGCATCGCAGGCTTGTATTACATGTTATCGTGCACAGATGAAGTAGCGGTGGGGATATCGGCTTTGTTATGATAAAAGAAGAGGCGATGGCGCTCTTGTTGTAGTGATTTCAACTTTGATCATCCCGACTAAACCGTGGATTTCTGCAGAAGCTGCCATTATTGGTGTTTGCAGCAGACACAGTATCTTGGCATTTTTGCAGCAAGCTGAATGTAGACCAGCTTTTATTGCTTTCCACGCACATTTTTTTAATGCATAAGTTGGCACGCAGATAAATGCACTACAGGCACTGCTGATAAATAACAAGGCGACTATCTATTGTCATCTGTTGGTGTATTGCCAGTGAATTTAAATGTGTCACATCCCCAATATTGAGTGAACCAACATTTTTGCCCTTCTGAACCACAGGAAGTTTACCCATCGTTTACTTTTAATAAACTGCTACTTGGACTTTAAGTTTCTTCCTTTAGTGACTTGAAAAACTTTCCAGTTGCTGTTACTGCCATTCATCTGGCCGAAATTATTGCCTTGCGTCTAAATTATCTAAATTGCAGCCTTACAGCTCTCACAAGCTGTTTCTTAAATGCCACTTAGCTGCTGGATCCCAGAGTGTGCTCTTGTTGATTTATTAGGAGGTGGAGTGGCTGGAAACCAGCAGAGCGACAAGGAGATGTATCCACTATAGAGGTCGTTCACCTTGTGACTGTCTGCATCATACTTCAGAAGCCTGCAGTCTCTGTCTCTGTCTTTGTACGTCTGAAGTCTGTTTCAGATTGTGAAACAAAAATAAGCCACAGGATTCATTCAGCACTCCTGACAAGCAACAGATTGTTCCTCAGCTCTGCAGAGTTGTTAGCAGGCAGGCAAGGCACAAAGGGAGGATGCAACACGGTACGATACAATGACAGGAGGAAGAAAGAAATGGCACAACAGAGTCGAAGCTCAGACCTTTATGTCGTTTAACTTCATTTCGTCTTTTACTACTTTCTACTGGTTGTTGATACTGTGGAAGTTGGATCTATTTCATGTTGGCTTACGGTATTAAAAGGGATGTTACATCATTTGTCATGTCCTAAGAAAGGTGGTTTAACACCATCTTTAAAGGCCTTGTGAAGTCTCTTGTACTGTTGGCAGGTGAAGATAAAAAATATATATTTACTTGGAAGCCTCTTTTTTCTCTGAGTAACTGAGGTAAAGAGAAAAACGCAGCTATTTCCTCTGTCTAGTTTGTCTGGGGTTTAGCTGAAAGGTGTTAAGCAGAAATTAGACAGATCTTTGACAGTGAACAAAATGTTGAAAGAAGATCTAACTTTGGATAATTTATCCTTGCAACATTTCATTATATGCTCAGGCTAATGTCACATTTGCCTGAGCTCACAAGAATCTGTGTAGAAAAACCTTGTTGGCATATTAATAAGATTGTGTGGATTGTGTCCTGAAAATAAAGAATAAAGAATGTACTTTTTAGGCAAAAAGTCTGGGGAAATGTCATATTCCCCAAGCTGTTGTATAAAGCATATACACCCCTTTGTTATTTTCACTTTGATTTTTATTTGAGATCATAGAAACAAACAACAATGTGTCCCAGTCCCTGAGTTTGTCTCACAATAGTGTGTTGACCAAAAGTACTAAACAGCTCCCAAAGTTCCCCCTGCACCCGTCCCTCCTGAACGCAGCTCTATTACGGGCACAGTAGCACGTATCAAGGTGATTTATTGCCAGAGAAAGCTCAAGTTGTTTAAAATGACTGGTGTGATTAGTCATATATGCTTCAGAGCTGAAAAAGGGTGCACAGTGCTCCTGTAAATTAACAGCAGCTGCAGACTGTAGTCGACCACAGCAAGGTGGTCAAACGTGGTAAGCAGCAGAGTCGCCGGGGGACAGGGAGAGAAAGTGGGTCATTACATCCTTTTCAGTTATGAGTAGGTTGACAGAAGAGAAAGGTAGGCTATGTCAAAGATTCACAGGCTCTGTGATGAATGGATTTCAGCAAGGAAAATAAAACAGGAGAAGTATGATAGTCTGTGAGTTCTGCCAAAATTCCACTTGAGTTACTGCACAAATATGCTCCACATATTCCCAGCAGCCCTCAGATATATCCATGCTCCATTATTCCTGACAGAAAGGTGCTCCTGGAAGAACCTTTTTATTTGGTAACTGTTTTTCTCTTTTTAAGAAGTATTATTTCCTCTCCTCTCCACTTTTCAAGCCAATAAAGTGATCCACAGAAACGATTATTAGTTAACGGTAGCTGTTTTCGCATTGAGTCAAGAGAGGAAAGCCAAGAAAATCATTTTATGTTATTCATTTGAGGGTTTTTACAGGAAACAGATGGCAGTCAAATTAAAAGACCGACCCCCTTCTAATGTCTCTCTCTGTATTACGTTTGGAGCAAGAGCTAGGAGGTGATTAGCTTAGCATAAAGACTCAAAGCAGGGCAGCGGCTAGCCTGGCTTTCTGTGCAATCTGGCATATTTTTGATTAAATCCTTACTCAAACAACTACTACTTTGTAGTTATGTAGTTTCTGTGGATTTTCTAGAATATTGTATCCAGGCAAAACGGGGGGTTCCCATGAGACTTTAAGCCCCTTTAGCTATATATTTAACTTAGAGATTATTAAAGATCCAGGACAAAATTGAGACAAAATTGCATTCAACATCAGCACCATCAGACAGTGCCAATGATTTATCAATACACAGCACAGCTACTGATAATTCTATTTTGAAAATCTTATTCAGACTAGAATAACTTAAGCAAGTAAAAGATCACTCTGCCCGACTGTTACTAGAGGATAACAAGAAGAAGCGTTTTGGTAACTTCCTAACATAGGCTACTCCCACATCAAATCGCATGAAGGAGTTTGCCCATAGCTCGCATTACAACTCAGATTCTATATTTAGAAATAAATAAACTAGATACAACATGTTTTTGTGACGTAAAGGTGGTGATAGTGTTAAAATAAATGTTCTGAGAGAACCAGGTAAGCTGTTTCCTGCTACTGTGAGTCTTTATGCTAAGCTAAGCTAAGAGTCTTCTTTAGCTAAAATAGCAAAAGTAGATTGATGCTCATATTTGTTGTCTGTACACCAAATATTTGAGCATCAATCTTCTTATTCATCTGTTATCTTGGAAGTAAAAAAATGTGAGCCTTTTCCCAAACTGTTTTACTGTTCCTTTAACATCTTTAAAAAAACTGAATTTCTATAAAATGTGTGGTACGAGCTGTCTGTGCTACCCGACACCTATCTGATACCAATCTGATTAAGGGCAGAGACTCAAACCCATTACCGTGTGAAGCTCAAGCATTTCCACCTCCACTATACCCACATAAACAGCCTTTTTCGTGGAGGTTGTCGATAAACTTAAAGTAATGTAGTTTTCCAGTCTGCTGCACATTAAAGGAAAAAACCCACTCTCGGATACCCTTACACCGTTAAGTATCATCAGTTAGTGACGTTTAATGCACTTCAGGAGTGTTATATGTGATGAAATGGCATAATTCACTTTTTCGTAAATGCACCCTTTAAACCTGTGGCTGCAACCGTGTGGTAATTGAACAACAGTTTAAAATGGTGGACCTAGAAAAAAGCTTTTGCTCTTTGCTCCTATAAAACTGTCTCAAAAATGGGACTATTATCACTGACATTGTGGTGTTTAAACACTAAGCACTGTTTCTCTGTGAGAAATATCTGAGAGGGGCATCTCAACATCTATACTGTGTTTGGGAGTTATCTGCTAAAATGAGAAAAATACACTATACACTCTATACTATTTAAAATTGGTTCAGAAGGGAGGTATATTGCTGGTGGCTGTTTGTTTTAGCAGTGTTAATGTGATTTAGGAGGACAGCTCCATTAAGCTTTTGCAATTTGACACATTTTAGCTTATTCTTTGAAAGGCTAATGACCTTAGCATTTTCCTTAACCGGCCTTTGGCATTGGCAGCTGTAAAACATTTTAACATCAAATTGATGCTTAAAGTAATTGCTTGGGTGAATTCCCAAAAGCACTTTAACCCCTCACGGCAATCTACTTTTAGATTTCCATTTAATGCTCCATACTCCACATACTCAGATTGTGATTTCTGTGTTTCTTCCAAAACATTTAAAATATACCACAGATATGCAAGAGTGAAGCTCAAGTGCAGCAACATCATTCAATTCAGAAGGATCAAAATACAGTTTCATTATGTTTTATGCCGTGTTTGAGCAGTACATTTTCAGGCTTCGGTGGTCCTTTGAGCTTTTGAGTTTGCCGAGCTATTGATAGAACTTCTTGCAGATAAGAAGAGGGCAAAGTTTCTTAATTGCTTTGCATGCAGTTATTTACCTCCGCATATAACAAAACCACAGTAAAGACTGGTGCTAATTACAATGCAGAAAGGTTTGAGTGCCTTACAAACATGTATATTTGGAGCCAAGGTCTGAGTCTGAGCCCTCTCATTACACACTGAGGGGGCCCATGCATACAGCTTCCTAACTGAAGTTGAAACTGCATGTTTTGCCTTTATATTTGCAAAGAAAGCCTGGTGTGGTTATTGATCTGCATGGAAAGCTTATTTTAAGTGACTAAATTGAAATAAATGAAGAATAACATTAAATTCAACACTTGCTAAGTCTTTTCTGTGACATTCAGGTGTTTCACTAAACTAACTGGTCTGTTACTAATAGCAACCGTTGACAGTGACAGCGACTGACAAGTTCTCTAAAGTAAAATCATAGAGCTGTAATAAAAATGTAATGGCGTTTATTAAGCCTCTTGTTGGCAACAGACATTTTTTATGACCCATAGAAGCTTCAGACATTCACCAGTTGGTATTCACGGTTGTGTCGACTGAGTGTCAGTATTCAACAAAAGTGTCCCAAAAACACAAAAATCAGGTCAAAAATGGGAAAGAGCATTTGTGAGATTGAATGCATCATTACCAGATTCATCAGAAATTCAAAGCCATTTTTATACAACCTCCTGAAAGCTAAAGAAAAGAGAAATACATTGAGGTTTTTTTGCAGTGAAGGAGGTGATATATCATAGGGATTTCAACATGTCATACAGAGGTGGTCCGGGTCAAGGTAGAAGAACAGTCACAGTGTAATAAAAATGTCTTACTTTCGAGCTGCTGCGTGTGAGCTGTAAACAAACAACAGGAAGCAAGCACAAAGATGGTAAAGTTAGTCGGAAGGAAAATGTATGTGAAGGGAAACAGCAAATGTTTAGCACACTTTGTAAGTAAAATCATTTTCTTTCCTGCATTTGTGTATTTTCAAGTGGAAGGCACCATAAACATTAATCCAAAAACCCTCCTGTGTTGAAAATCGTTATGCTGATTTGTGCATGTACATTTGTACTTTGTTTGTTCCTGTAATCATTTCCAGGCTAAAATGATTGTCATTGTACATATACATGTATTCACAAACACAAATTGACAAGGAGTGTCATCATAACCTGTGAATGGGTGCTGTACAGCCACATAGCCTACTGTATTTCCAGTATTTGCAACATGTTGCATGGTGTTTCTGCTCACTGTCAGGTTGTCTTCAGTGAGATTGATGTTGTGCGCTGGCGGCGGACTCATTTTATCCTGTACCAACTAAGTTGATGACGAATTAGTGACTGACCAGTATTTTCTAAATTGAATTTTCTGAGCTGGCGCCTGTCCAGAACCAGCTGCCTGTATTCAGCAGGCATCGCCAAACAGCAGCCTGCATGTGTTTGGCAACCGAAGAGCATTCTCACTTCATTTATCCAAATTCTCCAGGCCTTGGTAGTTGACAGGCTAGGTAATCAGTGTCCACAAGCATAATCCCTGTGGTCTCGAGACACCATACTATCAAATCCCCCTCTCCCTGTTTTTCTCTATCTCTTCCTCTCAGATTCTCTATATAAAAATCTGCAAAGAAATCACCTTGCCAGGAAAACACATCCACAAATATGCATACCATACAGTGTCTGACAGGAAATATTGAGAACATGTGTTGAAATGTGTGAAGGCCATCTGCACTGCTGCTCCTGGGTGGGAAATCTATACCAGCTCTAATTATTCCCCATGTGGATCCTCATTTTCGAGTAATATCTCCATAGGAACCTGCTCCTGCTCTCGCCTCTGCTTAATGTATAACGTTTGGAAGAATTCCCCGCACAGGTTTGTTTTCATTAACAGTAATTTTCTTGTGCTTCTGTGTGTGTGTGTGTGTGTGTGTGTGTGTGTGTGTGTGTGTGTGTGTGTGTGTGTGTGTGTGTGTGTGTGTGTGTGTGTGTGTGTGTGTCTAATTGTCATTATCCTAGAAGAGGATTAATTGTTCCAGCAGTAGCTGTGTTCACTTTTATTCATAAAGGTCTGTAGTGGCAATTTGCAGAGTGTCTAACAAAGACCTCTAGAATTTTACCTCTAGAAAAACCCAAGAAAACTAATAAAAAACAACCATGCCAACTAGAGTGCAACCGGAGTACTTGGGAGTCATTAGTTGTTATCATGTGACTGCACATGTGAACATACTTGTGCTCTGAAAAATACGTGCTGGTTGAGGACAATGACCCAGCAGTAGAGACAAGGGAACCACAGAGAAGACCGCTTCCTCTGCAACACTGGTGTGAAAGATGATTTTCCATGCCTTGCTGATTTAAGTTTGAGCACTCCAATGATTTCTTATAAACCTGCATGGGACTCAAACCTCATTAAAAGAAGTGTGTTGTTATTCTCATTGTTGGGGCAATTCACAAATAAGACACTTGACACTGTAACTAGAATTCAATTGATAACAAAACTTCACAGGTGTAAATCCTGGATAATAAGGCACAGATACAAGTTCTCACCAGGTTGACATTACAAAAACAACAATGCAACATCCTGTTTGCTACAACAGAGAGGATCTAGAGACATCAAACTCTGTGTGACTCAGCACCCAGGATATCTGCAGTTTCATTGTCAGCGAAACTCTCCTTTGAAAAACCCTTTAGGAAATGTCAGCTTCCTCCGATCAATTTCAATTTTAAAGCCGCTCTCGAGCCAGTTGAATGTCTGTGATTCACATGTGACCTAACAGGACAACACCCTACAAAACGAAGGCTCTAATGAGCGATCACCCAGACTCTCTTGAAACAAAATACAACATACTAATCTAGAGGTCACACAATCTCACAAATATGCGTGAATTATATATAAAATATATCCATTTTTATTGTCGGAAGAAACTACAAATAAAACTTCATACTATAGCAGAAAAGTTGACTTTGAAAAGCTCATTTGTTTATAATAATGGTTCGGGTTCATATATGTCATAACAGTTTGAAAGTGAGTCGGCATACACTATAATGTTGAGGAACTTAAAAGAGAAGCAGCTAGATTAACTTTAGCCATCAAACACCTTTGCTTTCCCTACTGCATGTCACAATGTGTTCTGTTTGGACATTGTAAGGTATATTTTGTGTTAAACCAATTAGCATCTAAATAAATGCAGACAATAATCAAATACTAAGGTGACATTTGTTCGTTGTTAAAAAAAATATCAGAATTTGTTTTTTACTGAAACTTCCAGAAGCCAATATTTTAGCTAATAATGGCAGTAAAACAGTAACAGTAAACAGATCAGCAGGTTTGACTCAATAGTATATCGTTCAAAAGTATAGGTCATTTACTGAGAGACCATAAGATAAGACCATAACCATTGCTAATAGTCTCAGTTTGGAGGCTGGAAGGGGAGCAGACCGAACCTCAGCTACATTCAATCTTCTACAAACAGCGACATTGTTTCATTTTACTGTCATAATAAGATAACATAAGATAAGATAAGATTCAACTTTATTGTCATTGCACAGAGTACAAGTACTAGGACAACGAAATGCGGTCTCTGCATTTGACCCATCCTAGTGTTAGGAGCAGTGGGCTGCCATTATGTACGGCGCCCGGGGAGCAGTGTAGGTAACCAGTGTCTTGCTCAGGGACACCACGTGGCACTTGGTCTTTCGGGGACTTGAACTGGTGACCTTCCAGTTCCCAGGCCAAGCCCCTATGGACTTTGCCACCACCGCCCACATAATGAAGCTAACTCTGTGTTTACACTTAAAGATGGAAAGATATTGTGTTCGGTAAAATGTTAATGAGGTCACCGATTGTTTTTCCCACTCCAAACTAAGACCGGGATCTCCCCCTTATCTTAACTAAATGCTGTGGACGCCAACATTAAATTGAACAGATTAAATGTTTCATTGTGCAGGAGTGAATATTGCCCTGAATGCTTTGTCAGTCATCATTTCACAGTATCTGTTGGACTATAGCAATATTCATTTGCAGTTTATGTTTAATAATTATATAGTTAAAGATATATAGTTTATATTTTACTGCATTTTGCCAAAAGAATTTGAAGCCAAACGTCTCGAGGTGTTTTGAAACCAGCGACGACTTTAAAAAGGACTGAAGCTGAAAGGACACGCTGTTCTAAGCTGCTGCCCACCTCGATCTATCACAGGGCTGCCTATGGCTCCCAGGAGGCCCATGCACTGTGCAGCCCTCGCACCCCTCCCCCCATACCTTCCTCCCTCCCTCCCAGCCCTCTGCCTCCCCGCCATCACCTCCCCGCCGTGAGTGACAGGCATCCAGTTCCGCCTGACTGGAGCCTCTATCTCCTAACCCTCAAGGACAACTAAGAGGACATATTGTCATCAAGTCATCTCTCACATTCCCACGGCCGCCTCCTCAATAGATGCACATATGGACACACTGTCTCTCTCTCTCTCGCTCCACACACACACACACACACACACACACACACACACACACACACACACACACACACACACACACACACACACACACACACACACACACACACACACACACACACACACACACACACACACACACACACACACACACACACACACACACACACACACACACACACACACACACACACACACACACAGTACCAACTGCGACCCACTCACTTGAAACAACATCTACGTGACCTTTGCTTAATGTCCTCGGGTGCCTTGCCAAATCCCGTTCACACAAACAACCCTGGCCGTGCCTGCCGCTTCTCATTGGCTGTGAGTGTGTTTGAAAGCATCTAGGTGGAGGTTGTTAGGAACCACTTCAGACAGAAACCTCAAACAGAGGAAATAAACAAGGCATCGTCTGTGCAGATCGCCTCACACTTCTGAGCTTTTATGTTTTTTCCGAGCTGTTGAGATCTGAATTCTTCAACTCGTACTGTACCACAGTGTGGGGCGCTGTGTGATGTGAGAAAGGACCAGCTGTTCCAGAGGGATATCAGAGAGTTTTTCAAATAAATAACAACACTTGGGTTGCAGAAGGGTTTCCTGGCAATCAATGTGTATTCCACTACACTGCACGATTGTTTGCTGTCTAACCTTTAAGTGCTCCAATACATTGTTCAGTTTTGTACAACATCATCCCTGTACATCAATGTATTGTTGTCTCTGCCTTGCTGTCTTATAACCAGCAGTGGCGTGTTTTTGCACTCTAATGTTAGAAGTGTCTTTGCTGGTGGGAAAACAAATTGCTGCTTAAAGCTGCAGTAAGATCTTCACATGTTGACAGGAAACTTTTGAAGTTGAGAATATTGAATCCCAAAATTTTGATGAAAAGTGAGAACAACAACTTAAGAGTTTCTTGTAAAATATTGTTTTAGAAGACAAGCTAAGACTTGAAATGTAGAACTATTTTATATAATTGTGGAATAGATATAAATTATATCCTATTCACAAGTTTAACTGCATGTAGTCAACTCTGTAACAATCAGAATTTATGGTATTTCCACAAAAATGTAAATACAAGGCTAAATATATTATTAATTGACTTCCAGCTTAGGGGATCGTTTTTAGCATTTTGTTAGGTGTTAAAAAAATAAACAGATACATTTCAAATAAATATGTCTCCATATCTGCAATATGTGTAAAATGTTCCCTATAACATTAGCCGTAGCAACTTTATAACAGGATGTAATGATCACGCTGCGTCTATAGATTGTTGCATTGCCCCGTGAGGCCAACAAATGTTTTACTAGAATAGTAGCAGTTCATTTTGGCATCAAAAACAGAGTCGAAGCAGATAAAAGGAAACCATTAATTTAAGTGTTGGCACTGAAAAAAAAACATATATCAAAAACTGATTTTAAATGAATTCCTACAAATGATGTAAATCATGCTTTTCTTGCCCTTTTCCCTCAGACCTCTCCATGCCAAAATGGTGACAAAATAGAGAGAATTAAAAATGTATTGACATTAATAAATAACTGTCAAATTAAAATAAGTTGAAATAAGCTATTTTCTTCGGTGTCCAAATGTAAAGTCACTTTTCCAGCTCCATAAAATGTTGTGTTATCTTTGGTACCTCTTAACATGGCAAATAGAATATAGACATTTTATAATTTTAGGAAATAAATCAAATCTTTAGCAGATGCAATGTTTAAAAGCGTAATGACTGGTTAGGCACAACATTTAAATAAAAGCATGATCCTATTCAGGGTTAGTGTGTTAGTGTGCATGGTGTGTTTTCAATCATGTTTGGCCACTGCAGCTTAAATGGCAGAGCAGTTTCAGAGTTTCAAATGTATAAAAAGTATCTTATTAAAGTTGCAATACATCGGCCTTAAGTCTTAGTACAGAATGTAACCTAAATTGGAGCTTCTCCTTTGTGCTGGCCTTTTTATTTGCCTGTTCCGTGTCATTTGGGAAGCTAATTTACTTTCCCCCTATTATGTTTTAGGTATAGGCCAAGTGACAGCTTCTGTGAATTGCTATTTAGAGATGGTACAAGATAAGTCGATTTTGTGAAAGCAGCCTTATTTAAATCTCCCATTGGGTATTTTTCAAACATAAACTTGGGATGCAAATAATGAGTCAGCAAAAAACAAATTTATAACAATCATCATTATTACAGTGAGGCAAGATGTGGTGTTGTTTGCTTTAAATCTTCCCCTTATTGCAACATAAATCACACAGCAAGCTTCCCAATGTACTGAAGCTCCTATAAGTATCCCAGGATGCCAAACACAGGCTATTCATTTCTATTTTCAGAATGCCAATTATGGTGCACAGCAGCAGCTTTGGATATTGAACCAGCTGAAGTCAAACTGTTGTAATACATTATTATCTATTTCAACCTGGTGCAGTGGGGAGATTCTCACCGTTGGGTTTTCATCAAAAGTGATAGCCTGCTGAAAATGTAATTCACTGTTTTAGTATAAATCAATAAGTCTCCAGAATCTATTCCCCCATTCCACCTTTATGTTAATATAAAAGAAATGCTCAAATAGAACTTTAATTCACCACACAGACTTTCAGACTGTTTAATAGCCCCAATTTTATCCATAACTGCTCAATTGACACTTACATTTCAAGCCCATCTTAATTTGGCTTCTCCTGACGATTTTAAGTTCTACCTCTCTTTGGAGCCAAGGCTACTCCGACCCGAGTTAATGGAGATTTATAGGCTTGTGCCATTCTAACAGTGGTCTTCTATTAAGAATTATATCCCATTTGACCATTATTACTCTGTTCTCCGACTACAAAGAAGAAAAGTCATTTATGTATGTGATGCGGTGTATTCAAAGGTCCTGGATACTGCGTATAAGCAAGAACAGACAAAAGATGTGAGATACTGAACATGTGGAAGAGTGTAACACTAATTATGTGATAGAGCGTTAAAGGACATTCAGATGTTTCTGATGAGGGATATAAATCCTGATGGACTCCCTTCCGAGTGTATTCATTAATCATGCGTCTCATTGGCGAGGCTCTGATTTGCCACTGAGACAGATGAAGATGAACTCAGCAATATATTCCTCATCATAACACAACCCTCACATAAATATTAATAGCATATTTTCAGTGGGTGGGCATGAATCATTTTTCAGACAGGGAATTTTAAGAACCATCCATGCATGTCCAAGAACAGTACATAAGCATGCAGTCGCGATAAACAACAACGCTTCAAGGCAACAGTGGAGAGAAGAAACTGTAAAGGATTCCAAAGGTCTTTATTTTACTTACTCCAGGCTCCTTCAATCAATACATTTTTCTATTTAACGCTACAGCTTGTCAACACAAATATTTTAATTGCACAAGTGACTGATGTGAGTTTCTAAATGTAACAGTTGAGATGTCAGTTAGATCTTGTAATAGAGAAACAATATTTGCAAGTTATCCTGTCATCACTGGAGTGGCTGTGATATTTCAGATGATGGATGTTGCGTTTATAATTGGCTATTATGGCGGGTTAAAGGAAATATCCAGCCTTCAATACTTTAAACTGGTATAATCAATATTTGAGATGACTATTTGTGCTGTTAAGAGGGCTTTCATAGGGACCAACACAAAAAACAACAAACCGACTCTGCAGTAACCGCAGCCCTGCAGAGCGTGGTTGCACCTTTCAGCTCATTGTTTTGGTTTAAGAGGTCATTGTGCTAATTTTAAAAGGTTGATACTTGTATTGTGTGTATTTTGTGCCTCTACCGTGACACGTTTACAGGCTTTAATGTTCAAAAAGGTCTTTATTTTTCTCATACTGCCTGTGCTGCAGCACCTAATTTTCCCCTCTGTCTGAAACCAGAGTTGGTCTGCTCTGATTGGTTAGCTGGCTGTCTATGTTGTGATTGGTAAACCGCTTACAGATGTTCGTCCACTTAGCCATTCCTTTACAATGTGTTGGAGTGCTAGCAACACATCTGGGAAATTTCTCTCTATTGAAGGCTACGCCCCTTTTGGGGGAAAAATGCTCGCTATCATTTGAATGGTGGTAAATAAAGATTCTGAAGTTTTCTGCAATTCTGCATCAAGAAAAATACTCATGTCAATCAATGAAACTCCCTCTGGATGAAACTTGGGGATTTAAGCCTTTGCAGACAATTGGCATGCACACTAAAGTACACTGCCTGTCTAAAAAAAAGGTCACACTTTAATATTCGTTGGACCGCCTTCTTCTTTGATTACTGCACGCATTCGCTGTGGCATCGATTCCACAAGCTTCTGCAATGTCACAACATTTATTTCTGTCTTGCATTAATTTTTCGCCAAGATCTTGTATTGATGACAGGAGATTCGGACCACTGCGCAAAGTCTTCTCCAGCACATCCCAAAGATTCTCAATCCGGTTCAGGTCTGGAATCTGTGGTGGCCAATTCATGTGTGAAAATTATGTCTCATGCTCCCTGAACCACTCTTCCACAATTTGAGCCCGATGGATCCTGGCATTGTCATCTTGGAACATGCCCGTACCATCAGGGAAGAAAAATTCCATTGATGGAATAACCTGGTCATTCAGTATATTCAGGGAGTCAGCTGACCTCATTCTTTGGGCACATAGCATTGCTGAACCTAGACCAGACCAACCTCACGCGAACACCACGCGTAGTACCAAACAAATGGACAAAAAGGAAATTACTGCAAACTACTGTATTTTTTTCCACTTCTATTCGAGTCTTCCAGACTTTGTAAAGTGATAGTTCATCTGACCGTGGAAACACCCGTTAAAACCAGAGCAATTTGAATTGAAAAAAAGTGTGAATCGCTTAACTGCAACCATGAGGACACAACACAAACCTTCACACCCACACATTTGACCTTCATGCCAAATGTCAGCCGGTTAGGCCGAAACTATTAGCTGTCAAAGGTTGGGTACATTTTGTGTTTCGACCGACCTAAAAGACGCTAGTTGGAGCTACAAATCTGAGATATAGGAAGGCTACTTTTATATTTCCTCGCAGAGAAGTTAAATGATGAACAATTGTGACATTTTGAGTGTAAGCCAAGGAAATCCGGCCCTCCTGTTATGCTTTTTCTGACCTTTTACTATTCTTTGGAACAAAACTATGATACATCCAATGACAAATGCTGCCCAGTCACAGTTAGCTTTCTTTGTATCATTGCAGGTGTATGACCACCAGTACAAGGCTGTGCTGGATGGCATGGAGAGAGACGGTGTGATGGAGATTGACCCAGGTCAGCGCATTGAGATCTTCAGAATGGGAAACGGCAGCGAGGAAGTCCTTGAGGTGCATGACTTCAAAAATGTAAGTAAAGGGTTTAACAAAGCTGAGAAAGCTGTTCCTCCCTGTTAAAAACCTGATGCTGTAATTGTTCCTTTTCTTGAGCGGAGGAGGGATTACGATGTTCACATCCTGCCCTTTTCAAAGAGGCGGTTAACATTTATCCTTTGTTCAAATCATATTTTATTTTTCAACAATATGTTCTGTTCTTTTTTGACGCTTATTGAAAACAGGTGTGACAAACCTTTGCAAAATTTGAGAAACAAAATAATGGAAATTATACTCCACGGTGAGGTGGACACAGGGATCAGAAATACATTATAAAATATGCCTGCTAAATCACTGCTTGTACTCCCAGAGATTATGTGTTTGAGTGCACACAGCAGCACAAACAAAAAAAAGTATTTTACAAAAAGGCAGTTTTCTTCCTGATCATTTTATATAGTATACTTCTTTGCACTGCAGAGACAAAGGCATCAAAAGCCCATCTCTATTTGTTTCTCATACCTTTTTGTACTGCAATTTTTGTCTCCAGAAGACTTCATTACCTTACTTTTCATTCCTAGATCCTTTCTAAAATGTGCACGAGTTTGCTCACGATGCCCCTTGCAGCGTGCTGTTTGACTGGTTAATGAATGTCCGCTCTTGCATCATTATTTACTGGGAAATGTTTGGGCGCAGGGGCTGAACTCATCCCAAACAAAAACCTACAACGAGTTATTGCTTTTGTAACAATGGTCTTTGTGAATGTAAAATAGTGCTATAAGATGGAAATCCAGCACAGCACTGGAAAACTTTAACCTCAGCAATCAATCTCTCCATTTCTCTCTTTCTTCCTCCAAGCAACAGCGTGTGTGTGTGTGTGTGTGTGTGTGTGTGTGTCATTTACCCACACACACATGGATAAACACATGTGCCTGTTGCTTGTTCCACTTCCTGTCAGTGAAGCACAGTCCCCGCGGAGATTTGTTTGATTCAGTGCTTCAGCATGAAAGACTAAGAAGCAAGCGAGTGAGCAGGGTAATTCAAAGCCTTAGTGATTTTTTTTTTTAAAGGGGAAGGAAACCTACACAGAAACAATAGGTTGTACTAACTGGTAGCTTGTGTGCGTATGTTAGAATATAGCAACACAAACCAAAGCCACCTCTAAAACAATCTCCATCAAGCCTGAGGGCTGTGTGAGGAATTGAAAATGAGGGGATTATACCACCAGGACTGAGGACCACAGGCGAAATCCACTCGCTATTGTTTCAGACCAATACAAAGTCATTTTAACGGGGGAGAAATGGAAAGAGAGACATCCTAAGAGAGAATCACTGGGGTCATTTTTCTGTTAAAACAATCTGATAATAAATATTCTTGACAAGTGAACAAAAGCACATTCAGGAAAATTGACCTGATACTCATTGTGTTCAATAAAAGGACAAACTACAGCACAATATAATGTAATAATTAACACTTTGCAAGGCTAGACAAGAAAATGTGGGTTTGTTTTTTCTATACGGTGAAACTAATTCGCAATGACATTACTTTTTGGAGCTGTATTTCCATTATTGCACTCAGTTGCTTCTCGAAAGTTCTTGTTGCATTATTCAGATGGACGCACAGAATTCAGATTTGGTGTATCAACGTTTTCCTATCAAAAGGCCATGACCATACCTCAATTTGATCTGGCCAATTCTTCATTTCAGGTATATTACCATTGTTTTCAGACTTGCACAGAGTCTGTGCTAAAGAGGTTCAACAAGTCCACCATCGGCACCCATTTACATTTCTGCTGTTAGGTGCTCAAAACAGTTCAATGGCCATCACACGCCGAATGTAGAGTTTCTGCAATAAGCATATGTGAATAGGTGGTGTACAGATATGGAAATGTGGTCAAATCATCAGATTTCACCACAAAAGGAAATAAACGGTGACGCCAAAAATATATGGATAGGGGTGGGGATAAAGAATGTAGCAAACAATACATCCTTAACCACACAAAGGGAATAAATCAATGCCACTGAAATCCTTAAATAAAAAGGCTCCTATGAACATAAATGATGGGCACAATCTAACACCATTGTGGCCGTTAAACAGCGCTATTAACTGTATCAAAAATGCAAGGTAACAGCAGGCTATGGGCTGCAAGTTGCCTGCCTACTTTTAACAAACCAAATCAGTTATAATTGGCTAGCTAATGTTTCACACGCCGAGAAAGCAAACCATCAACAGATAGGATCAAAACGCTTCATATAATGAAGTTTATTTTTTACACAACATTGATGATACTTGAGAAAAGTGTTACTTCTACTCACTTATTTAATTTTAAATATTTTTTGACCATGTGTTTTTGTCTGTGAAGCACTATAAAATTGCTTTGCTGGATTTTGCAATATAAACACACTTTTCTTGCATGTCTGCTGGCGCATGAGGGTGCTTTGAGGCGTGCTCCTTTATTACCAGGTGTTTTTAATATTCTGTCTTTCATGTGTTGAATCTTATATCTAAACCTGCTTATCCTTAGCAGGATCACCGAGGGCTGGGGGCCTATAGTTCAAAGGCCAAGAGGAATATATTGCAGATGCTAATAATACCAGGATAACCCTTTCATATTCACTATTTCACTAGTCACACCTTATCCGTTAACCAGAGGAGCCCAGTCTTTTCACTTTACTGCCTCATTGTGCTAGCATTTATGTAGAGCTCTTACAAAACCTATTGTTACTCAGCAGAGAAAGTGTTGTTTGCATTTCTTCTTTTCTTTGCCTTGCTTGCCACAAGGCCTACTACAGCATCTGTCTGCTTCAAAACACACATAGCAGCCACCAGCCTCTCAACACAGAAACAGACTCAGTAAAGGTGCTTCCTCACCTGTCATCAGTCATCTTGTTTTAGTTTCTTACCTTCAGATGGTGTCCCGCCTGAAGCTCGAACCAGCATCCATAAATTAACGCAGGTGTTGGAAGAAACAGCTGGTGACTGCAGGAAATCTGTAATAAATTATATTAATGTCAAAGTTTTATTTCTCAACAGATTGAGTTTCCTTTTTTAATTTTCTTAATATGTCCTTTTAGCCATTAAATATCTTACACTCTTAAGAGAAAGGGAGGAAAACTGCTGCTGGTGGTGGTGGTTTATTTACACCCTGAGACTAATTAGAGAAATGGGGAACAGGTGAGCAGGTAGGTAAGATAAGATAAAGTGTACTGTATTAATACCAAACTGGGAAATGTTTGGTGGTGGGAGGGCAGGGGATGGGAGTGACAGGAAAAGAGGTTACTACAGGACATGAGGGAGGGGCTGGAGAGGAAGCCTTGTGACTGAGACACGAGGAAAAGTCTGAGGGCATCTGGTGGACAGGTAGGGAATGGCAATGAAGAGGACTGGGGCAGTTGGAATGAGGCTGAAAATAGGGAAAGAGAGGAAAAATTACAACTGAAGCAGAGACTCTGTGACCCTGAACTTTTTACAGTTTTACAAGTTGACCTATCTCAAAGTTGTCTTTGAAGTCTGACCTGTCTATTCTTCCAAAAATTCCACAACCAAAACTCATGAATTTTGACTGAACACAAAAGAGTAATGTGGTTGTATAAAAGATAGCTAGCTCATAAAATACCTATAAATCTGCCAACCAAAAAAAACAGGCCAAGATGAAAGGAGAAAGCTAACAAAAAACTACAAGTAAACACAGTATGGAAAAAGAAAACCTGCAGGCTATCATGAAGCAAACAAAAAAATGCCAAATAAACCCAACACTAGCGAACTAAGAAACAAAAAAAGCTCAAAAAAACAGTAACTCAGCTGACAAAGTCAAACAGTGAACCCTATAACTGTTAATCATTATCTGTAGAAGACTTGGACTTGGCTGATAAAACATATTTTAAAAACAAACAGTTAGAAAGAAACATGCAAAAGGGATAAACTGTTGGCTACTAAATAAGCAAAGTGTTGTCAAATGATCTATTAATTACAAATTATTTAAAGTCAAGAATCCTTCCCTGTTTAGGAAATGCTTGTGTAGGTGAAGACTATAACTGTATTGCCTTTCAGAACATCTTTAGCCATGAATGGGGGGAAAAAAATGTTGAAATGGATCATGGATTTGGAACATGCAAAAAAAACAAACTACTAATGTGTAAAGAATAGCCTACAGATTTTGGTGCTCCACACTGATTTCCAGACAGGGGCTGTGTTAACTACCACTGATCGAACAAGATTTATGAAGCCAAACATACAGTTAGAAACAGAGCCAGGCAAGACAATAATACATTTCCTTTTCAGTTCTTTTACGTTTAAAGATTCAAGATTCAAAGGTTTTATGTCATATGCACATAAGCTACAGTTTAGGAATGGCACTGAAAATCTTAAGTTCCCATCTCCTCCAACAATGCAATTCAAGACAGGAAACAATAAAACAACTTCAGAATTAAAAAAGAGAAAAAGTAAAGAAAATGCAAGTGAAACTATTCTCATTTTCTGTTTAAAAGCACAATTTAATTAGATATTTTAAAAAGAGCACGAAATGCCTGTGTTGATTGTTACATAATCCACTCTAATACCTGCTGACAATACTTAACTTCTTCATTCACAGCAGCTGAATGATGCATGCAGTAACATGTTCTCCATCCTCGTGAATAGATGAGCATCTTGCACATGGATGCTCTGAGTGGATATTTTATCATTGTGTGTTTAAATTACATCATTTTTCCATTTCTCATCTGTGTGTTAATGTGTCTGTCTTCATTTTCTGAATGACCAACCCCAGTAATCACTTGATCTCATCACAACATTGCCCTCTCCTCTTCTGCTGCAGCTCACCAATACAGAAGACCCAAATTAAACAGAGACTCATCACAATAAAGCCTGGCATAAACATCATGCTTTTGTGCTAGAGACCATTATTGCTCCATCCTTTTTCCGCACAGAAGAAATTACACGCAGTAGATTATGACAGCCATCACTTTGTATCATGTCTTGTGTGGCTGGTATCTGGTTGCCAGAGTGACAGACCCACAGAAAATGTAGAAAAAGCACCCACATGGTCAAGTTAACCGATTCAAAGGAGATGTCATAGCCATCACCGTGTTACTGTAATTAAATTTAGATTGAATCAAGTCCATTTTCATGGTACGGCTCATACAATTTTCGGTTGATACAATTCTAAAGCAGCCGTGGCAGATGTAGATCCCGCCGTCTGTTCTAATACAGTGTGCTGAATGAGCAGCTCCTCTCTGCAGAAAATAAATTGGATACAATCTGAGATACTGAGAGTCTTTCAGAGTTATTCCGGCTGAATATCTTAGATTAACACAGAATGGCAGCGGGAGAGAATTAACAGATCTTCCTTGCCTTTTGAGGCTCTATGAGGCTCTGTGTGTCAGAGTGAATAGAGCCACAGTCCACATGGTGGAGGATCATCAGTGGAGCTGAAGAGAGTGACTCCACACTCGACTGCACAGATTAAGAGAGTGACAGGGACCTATGACTGGTTAATTCAATGGGGGCACTCTCTGTAGAAAACACTTCATTCTCAACAATGTCACTTTGCTCTCCTGTGCGATATATATACTGCTATCTGCTATGAACTACTATTCATCCACGAAGGAACACCCCCGCCTTTTTACTTCAATTCAACCTGAAAGCAAGTGCTGTGTTGCAAAGGCCAAGCATTCATCAATTTCATACCATGCCAAAAGAAAAAGTAAATGATCAAAACACACCTCTTCTCACTCATTAGGTTTTAACTGCTTTGACTTTTTTAAGAGCTTTGATTATCAGCAAAAGGAGGAGCATTTTAAAACGATTGCCCCAGTACATATGGGATATCCACATCACAGAAAGCTAATTAATTATACATATATAAGAATTTCCTGAGTATCCCTTCGTTTCTGTTTCTTTTTTCAAAGGGAATCACTGGAATCCGGTTTGCTGAACATCAGAGGTGCTACATCAGGACCCAAACCAGGACCATACCCACAGTGGCAGAGGTGGAGGCCGGGGACACAGAGTTACTGGTATGTCTCCTCCCTTTTCTGTCTGTACTGTCAGACTCTCTGTAGTGCAACAGAGGCTGTCATGCATATTGTAGGGAGATAACCAGAGTAGAGCTCTGTGAGGAGCACCACACAAATCCTCTGTCTGTCCACCTTATCCTATCTCCCCCCATCCTCCTCACAGAAGAGTAAACTGTGGTTTGTGGTGCTATGAAACCATCAGAGAGCTGCCCACAAACCCAAGGCATCTTTGTGGCTCACATCAAATGGTGTTTGCTGTCAATCTTGAGCCAAAATACATTTCTAATCATCTCCTCCAAAAGCTCTTCCCAAATAGCCTAAAGGGGGAAGGTTGCAGTAGAGGTCTGAGTGAGAGGTAAGCCATTAAAACAGTATTTTTAAAAAGACGATTTCTTTGTAATATAGACGAAGCTCCCTCTCGAAGTTCAGAGTGATTCTTTTGGTTCTTATCGTTCTGAACTTCAGCAAAAAAGGGATGGAGGAAATTCAATCAATCAAATATCCCAATTTTTTCCAGTGCCACAGTGCAATTCACTCAGTGGACCGTGTTCAAAGAGAAAATCCCTCTCTCAAATGTCTCTGCTGCTTGCATGCTCTCATTTACATTTCACATTGTAGCTAGGAAGAAGTAGCTGGCAAATATCTAACGCTCCTCGCTCACTGCTTTACTTTAAAAACAGAATAAGTCAATTGTCCGCCCAGTCTCAGTTTTTAACTTTCAGAACACAAGCTGTTACACCAAAAACCAAACAGTGTTTAGCTATGTTTTTCCTCTTATCTTCACAATGTCTGATCGGTGTTTACAAATACTAATTGCCCAGGAAGCACCATATGTCCATGCCATTTCTGTGTTTTTTTTTTGTGCTCTGTGAAGCATAATTGGCTTAATTCGCAGCTCCAAAGTGAATAATTGAAGGCCAGGAAAGTGAGTAGGGCTTATAACAGCTAAAACTGACCATACTTTGATGTCCATGAGTAAAACAGATGAGTATCACCAATCAACTATACAATAGTGTTCATGTGTTTTCATGCTGTGGTTTAAATTGTGGTGCTCTGATCAATCACTATGAATGATCATGCACAGCGTTGCCTTATGAAATGACACACAATCAGCAAGGAGCCTTGAATCAGCTGTCAGTTGGTGCAGCCCAAGATGCAACCCTGTATCCTAGAAACTACGCTTATACACTACTAATGTGTCATATTGAATGGGGAATACATAATTGCTGCCTGGATTTTATTCATAGGCAATATTTGAGTGTCTATACCGCATGCTAGTGTGAGGCAGGAGGTTAAGGTGGAAGGTGGGCGTACAAGGTGAAGGACTTTGATACTGGAGATTAGGATTTGCTTCCCAAGTCCTGTGTGTTAAGGATTAGGCAACAAAAATACTTGATTAATAATAATTCAGGTGCTAGAAGCAGATTTTTGTATTGGACAAATTAGAATATTGCATGAAAACAACTTGGTAATGATTAAGAAAAACTGCACATTTAAGCGTTGACCAGAATCAATAACAGGCAATGGTAAAAACTAGAACAGGTTAACATTGTGGTGGCAGAATATCATCAATCCAGGCAGAAAAAAGAAAGAAAGCGCTGGAAATAAGCCAGTATTTATACTGCAATACTAATAAGTTAAATGGGGAACATGTGAGCAGGTGGGTGGGGATGATCAGGTGATGGAAATGGCGGGAAAAGGAGTTACTGCAGGCAGGAGGGAGGGAGTGACTGGATCTTGAATGACAGGAGAGTTATTGCAAATAAATCAGTGGAGCAACATAATGAACACCAGGAACTGGCTGAATTCATGAAATGCGTTACTCACTGAATAAGTAAAAGACACCTTGTGTTTGGGAAATATTTTTATTACAAATGTTTGAACTTGGACATTTTACATGTTGGCTCTTGCAAAGTAATATTTCTTTGAATGTGGAGTTTTCAAAAAATGTTTAGATTACACTTTGGGGAAATACATTTACTTACATCCATGGTGGAGTCAGAGGAGGACCTTGATGCCGCTCTTGTATCTGAGCGGTGAATTTTTAACTACAGTCAAAAGTCAGTTAGGTTAAAGACTGAAAACGAAGCTCTCCACAAAGTAAAAATAATCTGTTTACCAGCATCTCTAAACCTCACTTATTAATAAATAATAGCAATACCAATATCTGCTAAACTAATAAATAAATTAGGTAAACAAGACACTTCACTGGATTTATATGGCCTATATTGCATTATGGAAGATAAATAAACTTGTGCACATCATCTGACAAACATGTGGGAAATCGATCAAAGTAACCTAGTGAACGGAATAAATGATTCTCCTCACCATTTTTCTCAATAAAAATGGTGTGTTTATTTAGAGAATTATACTTATTACCATATATACGTAATAAACAGTGACCTTAGCCTGACCTCATCAAGCTCTTTCATCACATTGCACGACCCCTGATCTGTCCTCCTTGAGGATCCTCCCACATGTGACCTCTGAGAAGAGCAGCACAAGTTTTCCCTTTAGGTGGTGAAAAACACAGCTCACAGGGGTTATAGCCAAGCAGTAATGGTTACGAGCTTAACCCAGCCACAGGCTTTTAGGAAAGATGGCTCAGAGCAGCTGTGGCAGGCTTTAGTGCCGAGGTGAAAAACAATGGAAAAAATTGCGGGAAAACTGCAAGCGGCTGATAAGGAAATTCAGCCCCTGCAAGGGAGAACCAGGTGACAAACATGAATTGTTTGCCAGGATTTTTTCCTCCCTTTTCAATTTGCCTCCTCTATGAAACATCTGAGGGAGTAATCCCTGAGCTTCATTCCAGTTTCTCCAGTTTGACACAGAAATCGCCATCCACCTCCCTCACACCCCTCAACATTATCAACTGATGCTGCTCGCTTCATTAAACAGCCACTTAATATGGATGACCAAAGCTCACCCAGCATCCCAAAAACTCCCACTCAGACAGCGACTGCAAACAGAAAAACAGCAGAGGATGCGAGTCCTGCAAGGTCCTATGGTTTGCTTTTTCTCACATTTGTCTGCATGAAAATGTGAGCTTGGTTCATAACAGCGATGCTAGTGGGACTATTTCGCAATAGAAAACGATACTGTTCAGTTCTTGCAGTTGGTGACATATTCAATCAAGTCTATGGTAAGGGCAAACTAATAAAGTTTTGCATGAAAACATTCTCCATTAGCCTTTTTTAAGACGTGTTGAGTCTTCAAAATTACCAATGAAATTTACTGATGTATTTCTTGGACATAGGCTACTTGACAAGCCTGGGTTTAACCACAACGCTTAGTTCTGGCATTTAACCAAAAAACCAAACAACCTATTGACTTCCAGACAATTAATTGCTAACATGCTAGCTAACGCGTTTTAGGACTTCCTCTAGCACCATATTCTATCCAAGCTAACAAGATTGCTGATGCAGGTCAGCCTTCAAAACATGTATTTGTGCAATCAACTCCTTTCTGAATATTATTTTTTGATCGTGTCTCTTTTGCCGGGCAGTTTGCTTCTCTGTGGCAAGCCATTAGAAAGGCACCACAATAAATTGTAGTTCACGTATAACATAAAGTGTCCCTTAATGAAGAAATCAGGGAAAGGACGTTATATTTGGCCTTTAGCTTTTTTCTCAAGGCAGGCTTTCAGTATCCTGTGTGGTCTGAGAGAGGGTGAGTCTTTACCTCTGTGGGGACAGCGCTGATTCTGCTGAACCAGTGATCGTATAGCCAGCCTCTTAGTGGACAGAGTTGTGTTTCCTGCTTGGTCTTCTGTTCAAAGGGTCTCCTGGGAGAAAGCTGTGTGAATGAATGCCTCCCCTGGTTACCAAATGTGACCAATGCCATGTGCCAAGAGGCTGCCACACCTGAAATGGATAAATACTCTCTCTGTCGCTCTCTCTCTTCCCGCCCACAACCTGAAATTGCAGATCCGCCCCTTGTGCTGGATTGGCTTGGGTGTTTCCTCTGGTTTGCCACACCTCAGAGAAAGGTTCAATATAACTGGACAGGGACAAACAGATACAAAACTACGGCTCCCTTGCTTTTGTACTCCCACTCAGTCTGTTCCTTTAAAGGTCAGCGCTATCAGGACAGCTATTTGCATGTCAAAGTGAACCAAAGTTAAACTGAAAGAAAAAAGAACACAGATGAACAAAATCCAAGTATAAAGCTAAAAAAAATAAGCATTTACTTTAAGCAAATGCCAGCACTGTTTTTTGCTTGAATAACAAAATAATGTCCCACATGGTGCTCTGAATAATGAAACCACCTGCCTGTGTTTTGTACAGTATATGAAAGCTCTTGGTGGTCATGGGAGAAATTAAGTTGATCTGGCAAACACAGCACCACTTTAAACAGTATATATTGTAGACAAAGTCCCCCCCTCCCCTCTTTCGGACACAGTGGCAGGAGCGGGTAAATTCATTAACTCCAGCACAACTTGTGTATAATTAGGTTGTGCATTGTGGGCGGAGAGCATCCATGCACCAGCAGGAGTGGGCCACAAAGAACAAATTACCATCATTCCCAAGGTCCAATAGTTTTTAAAAAGTTGCTTGTGTCCTAATAAGATAGCATTTGTCAATATGAAAAGGGAAAAGCCTTTCGAAAGTGTGTTTAAACTGGAAGGCTGTAATCATGTTGTCTTTGTGCTTGTCAACTGGCATTTAGAAACCCCAGCCCCATGCTAAAACGTGACCTTTACCACTTCCCCCAGGCCCTCTCCTGCAAGTTATTGGAAGTCATTTTTCAACTGTGAAGTCAAAGTCATGTTGTGAGCCCCGCGTCGTGACCTCCATTTATTTCCAGAGAAGACTCACTTGGCTTCAGTGGTTAAGAGGTCCAATTAGAGAGTGCTGTTTGTGTTCTTAGAGTTTGATTTAAATTTCCGCAAGCCACAGGAACAGTGAGTGCAGCAGCTCATTGCCAGCGCCCCCCGACCCAAGCCGACCCAACCCGGCTACACCCGTCCTCTGAGTCGTCATTAGCTTACTGGTCGGAGCTTGAAAGTGGAGGAAAGTGTGTCAAAAGCTCGGGCTAAACACTCCTCATGCCCAAACACAATCTAAAGGAATGTGCTCAAGTCTTTTCACCCCTCTCTGTGGGTCACAACTGTGTCGCTCCATGACAAACACAAGCGGCATGGAAAGCGAAAATGTAAATCAAGCTAGAGTGACAGGGGTGAAAATGAGGGAGGGCGCACGACCCAATATAAATGATTTTTGCTCCTTCTACAGCCTCGGGATTCTACGTCAAGCTTAACTAATGTGCAATTAAGCTTTAGACTGGGAGAAAATCACCTTGTAAAAACATTTGTCAAGTGAACTGTTTTTCTGTTCTGGGCTGCTAATTAACAAGGGAATGGGAAGAGGGGTTTGTTTGTGTGTGTATTTACATATACATGAAGAAAATAAATATCTGCACTGTTAGGGCAGAGCATTACCAAATCCCCTTCATACGTCTCTATTAGACATCACTGACATATTCCCTATCATTAAGCAATAATAGTTTACTTTACAGCTCATGAACTACAGTATCAACAAATTAAGCCCTCTGATAGCGCCGGGTGCCGAGCAGAGCATTGTGGGAGACGGGGGGAGGGAAGGGGGGATGGGGGAGGAAAATGCAAAGCTTTATTGTGTCTGTCACATTAAACGATATTGCAGCCACACTCAGAGTAATGAAGACCACTTCTAAAGTCATTTAAAAGTCAAATCATCACTGTCTGTGAATTTCAATGATGTATAATAGAAAGAGCGTGCCGCAGGCTTGAGAAGAGGGCAAGGGAGAGAAAGAGGAGGGAGTCAGGGCGAGGGGGAGGCAGGAGTCAGGAAGCTGCCGCCCTCTCAGCGGACAGAAAGGTGATAGATAAAAACGACGAGGCCGGAGCTGTTGCGAGGCTCAGGGGAGGAGAGCGCAAATGCAGAAATGTGCTTTGTGAGTGGCCTCGACATTTTTACAGGCTCTGACATGCAATACTATATGTGTGTGTGTGTGTGTGTGTGTGTGTGTGTGTGTGTGTGTGTGTGTGTGTGTGTGTGTGTGTGTGTGTGTGCCTGTTTGTTTTCTCGCAGGTGGATGAGACAGAGGCCATGGATATGAAGGTGGAAGACTCCCAAGTGTGGGTTCCAGCCGAGGAGCCCATCGTTAACCCGGCCTTCCTCTTCAGCTCCAAGATCTGGGAGATTTGCCAGGAACTGCCCATCCACTGGATCCATCCCTCCCCTCTGAGCGGTGAGAGCAAGGGCCATCTCTGCCACTAAATGCAAAAGATGAACACTTTTGCTGCAGGCATCCCCACAGACCATCTGCGGGTGCTTAGAACCGCATGTTTTTTCCAAACCACATGAGCATCCAGCCTGGGCTCCTGTGGTTTTTACAGAAAGGTATGAGAGCGATGGTCAGTGGAGGAAGAAGCACACAGATCCTTAACCTAAAGCAAGGGTGTCCAAACTACGGCCCGGGGGCCAACTGCAGCCCTTTGTCCAATTTGAATCGGCCCTCAGCAAATTCTAAAAGTATAATGGAATATGGCCCATACATGAAACTTGTGCTTTCCTTCTATTGTACTTCTTACTATACATGTCAACAGATATAACGCAGTAGTATTCATGTAATAATAAGCCCAACTTGTTTCAAAGTCGAAAACATTTTCTAACAATTCTTGGTTGACAAAAAAAAACTTCCCCTCATTAAGCTATCTGAGGCTTCTGTTAAGAATGAGCTGCCAACAATGTTTGTAACAAAATAAATGAAACCCTACGGAGAGCTTTTATGTAGGCCTTTTGTTTTCTTAAAGCATTTTCAAATATCAAGCACAATTGACCTTCATTTATTGATTTTTCTAACTTATAACTTAAGTTATGAGGCAATAGACCTCACCTCTAGGGAGGGGCCCAGCCTTTCTTATATATTTCTTTATGTGGCCCTCTGTGAAAAAAGTGCGGACCCCCCTGACCTAAAGCAAGAATAGTTTTATATTTCTTTCTCTTGCTGGTGGACTTCCCAAAGTTAAAGCAAAAGTATCCATTACAGAGTGGAAAATAGTCCATTATAAGTAAAAGTCCTGAACTCACTTCACTTAATTTGAATAAAGAGATGCTATCAGCTAATACATGAACCAAAGTGTCCAAACTAAAACATAATCATTCTGCTGAACAATCCCTTTTAGAGTGTTTTAATATTTCATGTAACATATCATTGTGTTATTTTCTCAAAATGTTTTTTTTTTCAAACTGCATCTCTGGATGATTTCAACAAGAGGGACTGATGTGGGTAGCAACTCATTTATTTAATCAGTCTTTTGAAGATTGTTCAGAACAAAAATTAAAGGTGAAGTCACCATTTCGATGGAGGTAATATTGACAGGGTGTCTAAAATCAAAATTTGGAGGTGTAATTTAAGACGATAAACTATCTTGGGAAAGTCACATAGATTTAAAAAATGTCCAAATGTCTTAATTTCTGAAAATATGTTGGCACTTAAAAATAATTAAGACTCAAGGAAACATACCAACCAAAGGGTCATAGAACTAATTTGAATATTTTGCAAATGTTTTTCATCTATTATTTAACAAAAGCCAAAATAATTGACAATACAATGTATAATAGTCATATAGTGGGTGCAGTTTCTATTAAATAGTTGTGTAAAACCTTGGCACCATGGTAGACCATTTTTGTATCTGAGGCATTTAATTTTTTCTATTCTTTGGTATTTTTCAATCATTGAATTTCCATTTTGTTGTCACACATTGGATTTTATACATTTCTTTGTAACAAAATAATTGATAGATGAAAACATCTTAAGAGAAGGAAGAATAAGGGGTTACTTCTTTTGAAAAATGTGCACAAAAAAAATAAAAAACTGTCAAACTCTATTGAACAGATAACACCACAATGGCAGTGCTTGTCAAATCCTTTTAGAAAGTAAGACTTTAAATAAAGATAAAATCACCTGTAAGTACATGTACAAGATAATAGTTTGTGCAGTGTTTAACATTTTCAACTTCAATAATCTAATGATTATAAGAAAACTATTTGATATAGAAAATGGAAATACTGTGAAAAGTAAAACACAACTGCCTCAAAACTGTGCTTGAGCCAATTTACATAGTTAAATTCCCTAGTTGTTGATGGTCATCCGGAGATTTGCTTTCTTCCTCAAAAGGATTTGAAAGCTGTACTAATTAAGATACGGGGAAATTGATTTGTGATGTGTGTGTTGGTATCACAACAGCAACAAAACCATTGTTAGACAGAAGCATGAAAAAGCTTTGAATGAGTTCCAGAGTTTTCCTTCTGAATGTCAAGCCACTGGGAAAATAGAGTGCGAGAGCCAAAATGTAATCTAGGAGCTTTACTTCAAAATCAAATTGAAAAACTGTAGCAAGCAAATAAACATCTCCTCTCTCTACACTGTCTCTCAGATGCTGAGGTGGGAAATGTAGACGCACCTGACGCAGAGGTCACAGGTCAGCGCTTTGCCCGTGAAGTCCTGGACCACCCTGCCGTAAACGACTATGTAAGTGCGCCTCTGTGCCGGGACCGCACCATGAGATACAGTAGAGCCACTTCAATCAGCTCCAGCTCTGCCTCGACTCTTTCTGCATATAAATCGCTCACTAATTGATGTTAAAACTGACTTTGTGCACCAGAGGGCACGGCAATTGCTCTATATATCTGTTTAAGTAAGGCCAGTTCATTGAAGACTCCGTTAATGTCTCTCCATTAATTGAGAGAAATATCCAGGCTTTCAAAGGCAGAAACTTGTGCCTTACAGCACCCGTTAGCTCCTCTTCTCACTTCCTTCTTTCCTAGGCACTACAAAGAAGCACTCTCAAGGTTACTCATTGCTCCACAGATAAAGTACATTTATTAATAATGCTTTAATTATCAAAGCGTATAAAATGACTGGAAAGGCCAAGTGGAATATGTTGGCGTACTGCATGTAAACCGCTCAATGGAGAGTGGTTAATCATCCCCTATGCTGAGGGGAAATCATTTAAGCAGTATATTACAAAGGAATTATGCACTCATACTGACACCAGACAATTGCAGTTAAACACTTAAGATATCAGGGACATACACAGGTGCAAAGATACCCCCCCCCACACACACACACACACACACAACACACACACACACATTCAGCACAGGTGAATAGCCACTAAAGCTAAATTCAAGGATAATAAGTCGGCTCTGTATCCTATTCTGAGCTGTGAGAAACGGTGGGAGACACGCAGAGAAATGAGACGTCTTATAATGTTGACATTTATCAGGCCCGTCCTAGGAACACCTCCCGCTCAACTACTCAATTCCCCCCCCAGCCTTCCCTGTCTTCCCCTTCATCGTCTGCGACAGGAGATGCAGTGCTATGCAATTAAAACATACCAGGGGATGAAAAACTCGGCTTTCCTTTTGAAACGTTCTGGCACTATCAGCTGAGTAATGCATACCACTGCAATCCTTTCCAGCAGCACATCCAGGCTCTGTTTGTGGGTCCGGCGATAACAAAGGCCTTTGTGGCCAAGCAAAGGGCAGGCAGCAGTCTGTAATTGGGAGTCTGAACCCTCGCTCATACCGGTGGGATGCCACATGTGCTAGCCAAACCTTGTGGCTGTGGATAAAAGTGTTAGCCAGAACTCATGTAAATGTGCACACAGTCAGAAAACAACCAAGCATACACACAAACACACAAACACAGTCTGCTGCTGCTTTTTCTACCAATACCCTTTCGTCTATCACACTCACACATAATACTATGCGTTCACTTTTTTCTGCCTCTGGGTTTCAGAACAACGTCTCCCAACAGTTCAGGTTTCTTAAGGAGAGTAAACGTTTGAGTCCTTGTGGCATATGTTGACAGATATATGAAGCCGACCTTTGCCATGGCTGCCATGTCAGAGTGTATTGTCCATCAGAGGTGGCCCTGGAAATTTCAAACTGAATAACAGCCATCTGACAAGGCTGAGGCGATGGTATCAAAGTCCTTGACCCACAAAGTAAGAAATTGCTTCCAATAAGAGTTGACCTCACAAACATACACAGTAAACATGTTTCATGGGTGTTTCTACCTGTGTTTGTAATGCAAGGATCATAGATGGATGGCTGTTCCTGCAGAATAGAGGTGCAAAAAGATGTGTGAATGCAGGACCTGTTTGCCTTCTAAGGAATATTTACACTGAAGCTAAAGCCCATTATCAGCCCTGAAAACCAGCAGTGTTTACAGAAATACATGACTTTCTCTGTATTCAATTACATTCAATTTCATTGTCATTCCACCTCACTGTAGAGCTCAGTGAGATGAGAGTCTGAGATCAGGGACAAGCGGCGAGGCATTTTTATATGTTGCACTGTCCTGTGTTTCTATATAAAAAACCTTTTGGAATACAAAGCAGGGTATGAAACAGAAATGTTATCTCTGCTGTTTTGATCCCAGGATGAATGTGACGAGCTCAGCTATGAGATTTAATGCCACATCCAGACACACGCTTCAAGCTCATGAAGAGCGGTGATCAGTGTGTGTGAAATAACACCAACAAGTGTGCAGATTACAGGAGTCGTGCTTTGATTCATTACATCTTTTTGAAAGACTGACGCAGTTTTCTACTCTGCAGACTCATTCATATCCAGTGCTCCGTATTATGCACAGAGGTGCCTCTGTGTGTGTGTTTGCATTTGTACACGTGAGCCCGAGTGTGTGATGAAATCAGATGCAGCACGGGGGTAATGGCTTTTACTCTTCATTAATGCTGCTTGTTTTTGAGTGACTGCCTCAGATTTCCCAAGGTGAAGCATTCTTATCACCGCAGCATCCCGCAAGAGCTGGCAACTCAAAGCCAGAGTGATTAATATGTACCCTCCGTTTTAAAAGGATAGCTCTGATTAATTGTCTTTAAGCTACAATGATGCCTATTGGCTGTTTGTTTTGATAAACGCGGCATCATTTGAATAAAATATTTCCTTCATTTTCCGAGCCGGAGCTCTAGATTTCGTAACCCCCCTGTTTGGGCTGCGAGGAGCAGATAAGATTATCGTTGGTCCATTGACAGCTTTCGTGTTGTTTCCATAACAGATTGTTGCCTGGAAGCTGATGACCTGAAACTTGACTGATACAATAAATCATTAAAAGCCTACCTGCACTTGTCATGCTAATAAATCAAACCCAGCTATCCTAGATATCATTTGTCGCTCCCTTCTACGTGTTTTTAGTATGTCTCACGAGTGTGTAATTTCCCTCAATTTATCACAGTTTACATTAAATGCATAGTGTACTTTTTGGATCATGCTGGTGTTGAATTTATTGCTATGTTTTAATAGCTGCTACAGAAACAAACAATAAAATGCATGCCAAACCACTCTGATTGACTGCCCACTGTCTTGTCTCTATAAGACAGTGGGCAGAATAAAGAAAAATTGTAATTCCCACACTTAATGTAGCTGAAGACTGAAGGGACTGGAGTTGCTCCTGCGGGTCCTGTCCTCTTAAACAATTCCCAAACATTTTCTTTTCCCAATAGTGGATGTGTTTTGTTCTGCCCTATTGCACGAAGCTGAGTCACTGCAAGCACTTGCAAAGAATTATGCCAGTTTTGTTCTGAATGAGAAGTCATCGACTCCTGGATCCAAGCAGTTTAACGAGACAGCGCCGGATTGTCTCTGCGGATTCATTTACTAAAAGAGATTGAAATGTGGTCAAATTCATACTGAGGGCAGTTGCTGCCTCAACTTGCGCAGTGAGTTAAGTGGCACTTCTCCGAACCCCATTTGGAGTTGCTCTTGATCAAAGGCATGGCACTCAGCCCCCACGAGTCTACAGGGGCATGAACCAACCAGCACAATGGAAAAATCCAAGGGCCATTAATTCTACCCAATTTACCTTTCGTTTGGGTTTCATTTGGCTCCTCTATAAATTCAGAGGCAGCCAGCAAGAGCAAATGAAAGAATCCTTGTTAGGCGATCATTACTCTGCTAATTGCTTTAGGAATGTGCCATGCACTTAAAGTCAAGGTCAGGGGGAGGGCGCCAAGACGTGGGGCGCTCTAATTTGAATGCTCTATTGGAGGAGGGGCAGCCATTTTGGTGCAGAGTGTGGTCCTCGGTCGAGGGAGTGAAGAGGTCAGAGATGAAAGAAATTGTGTAATTATGCTGGTAACTACCGACGTAAGAGTCTCTTTGATTGAAGATAGCGCTGATAGAGCGGCTGTGAATGCTGGATTCAGAGACGGGGCGTTGTGAAGTCGTGCTACCTCTGGTATAATAGAAAGGTCAAGGGTATTATATCATGTTTTATGCTCCTGCAGCTTAAATCAAACTCTCTCACTCTCCCCTGCTATCTTGATCTCTTTGTCACAGTCATCAAGCATGGCACAACTTTGCATTTTCACAGACATCAATTCTGATCTTTTCACTCTTGTTTGGTTTTTACATATATTCTGCTGACCTACAAGCGATGTGCGCTCATCAATTCCCGCCATCCCCTCCTCTTCTTCTTCTTCTTCTTCTCTTGCCCTTGCCTTTGGGAGTGGACTGGCATTTGTCATCATGTGTGTGATTGTAACCCTGTGTCCTCTGCAGAGAGATGTGGGAATCGAGCTGGATAACCGTCTGGACGACCAGGGCTTCTGCTGCCAGCACTGTCGCCGTGGTTACCGCTACTGCCGCCGCTACCACGAACCCCTGGGTGGCTTCAACCAGTGGCCATACTTCTACCAAGGAGGCCGGGTCATCTGTCAGATTGTCATGCCGTGTAACTGGTGGATCGCCCGCATGCTGGGCAGGGTCTGAGGAGAGCGCTATGATACACTGTTGTTTGTGCAAAATCCCCCCTTTTTGATAAATATTACATTTCACTTGTGAGAACAAATCACACAATTGTTATCCAATATGAAAGTTGGCCCACTGAGCTTTAGTCAGTTTAAACAGTCTAAATGTCATTTGAAGGGTTTTGATTCTTTCTTACAGCTGTCTAATTTTCTGTGCTTATCTACCCATTAAGTATTGCCGCTGTTTGATTCTGTCGAGTGGGTGCAATTTAGTTTGGAAGATGTCACCAGAAACTAATCTGCTCGCAATGAAATACTTCAGCAGTGTCTGTTCTGACTTTGTCATGCAGTCTTTTTTTTTTTTTACTTTTAGATTAAAAAGACTTGTTCTGCTAATTCTGTAATGTATCAAAAATCTACTTTCAGAATATTGTTATGCGCAAAGGTCCAAGTGGCGCTATCACATTAGCCATTTATATAAATATGTGTCTTGTCTCAGTTGTTTGTCATCAGTTTTTCATTATTTCTTAAGTAGATTCAAGCCTCTCATATTAACATGAAATAAGAACAACATAAGCTAATCAAAGTGATACAAATGTGGGAAAAAAACAAATGAGCTAACAAAGAAACGCGCTTAATGGAATAAAAGGAAGCTTGCCTTTCTGGCTTTTATAACAACTGTGTTTTAAGATCATGTTAAACTAAGGAGGTACAGTATAATTGTAGATGCACAGGCCTCAGCTGTCGGTGTGATGTCGTTGCTGTTTTTCTTCTGCTCCATTGTTTTCCCTCTTGTTGCAATCCACAAAATGCTTTAAATAGTGCGACTCTTCAAACATTTTTTGTTCTTTGCCAAGGCGATTTTAATCTGCAGCACCACGTCTCAATCTGTCGAGCTGAAATAACTCTCATCTGCAAGAAACAGATAAGCAAGTAAGATAGGCATATGCAATTGATGTTCTGTCATCAGTATAACAAGGTGCATAAATGCCCAAGAGTATTCAAGCGATGTGAAATATTCAAAAGTTAAACAGAGAGACAAAAATGGAGCACTCATGTTGTCATGGTTCGCTTTGAAGCCTTCTGTGTGTTTCTGTCCCTTTCCTGTTTTTTTCCCAATTAAAATTTCATTGAATGAATAATCTGAGTTGTCCTATCATATGAAACAATATGATGTGAAAGCTGAAGTGTGGGTTTGAGCTGATTTACACAATCCCTACAATACACAGACCTCCTTCCATGTTTTCCATTATTCCCATTGCTCATTAGTAAAAACTACTTAACCTCAATTTGACAAGAAAAAACTAGACGTGTATGCTTTTAATGTTTCTATAGTCTCTCTTGTGTATCTAATGCATTGTTTACCGTAATAGAAAAGCTCATCGCCTGCTAAGTAAAGCTGCATGTTGACTCATGTTTGCTCGGCGTGATAATAATGTCAGTGATATCAATAATATTTGGCAGTTAAATGGATTTTGTGAAACAGAGGGCGAAAGATATTACTGTATGTAAATGTTTTATGGATATGTTCATAAATGGAGTTCACAATGCAACCGTATTGTTATTTTAAAATCAATAATGTCAATAGCCCAAAGCAACATGTCAAGTAAAAAACAGTGGCATGAGTTAACAAATGCAATAATTGCAAACATACTTCAAATACACTGACAAGTGTACAGAAAAGCCCGAGGCATTTCTGAAAAGTTCATAAAATCAGTGTTTATATAATTCATTTCTCACTATGTCTGGCGTATCACATCAAATAATTGAGTGTTTATTAAAATGGATGCACACAGCACGCAGTTACTGCTGGTATCATTGTAGAGCTATTGCTTTTACATTGTTGGAAAATAGTGTAAAGTGTTGTTTTTTTTCTAAATATGCTGGAAGTTTTCTATCTTCCTAGGTCTCTGAGGACTTTAAGGACTCTTTTGTGTAGTCGTGAGAGTAAATTGCCATGGAAGCCCTGAGAGCAGGTCTGAAAAGGAAGGCTCACCCTGACTGGAGAGGCTGATACAGATATTACAGCCGGCTCCCTGAGAGCTCCTTGTGCCTGGTGGGACAAAAGTCCAATATTAACCATGAAAGTCAAACTTTAAAGGGCATACATCTCAAAAATTAAAAAATCCTGAACCAGGAAAGACCCTGGTGGTGATACTGCAGTAGTGCCTCCATGAGATCACAGTCCAGTTATTGCATAATAAAAAGTGCATCCATCCCTTGGTATGCGAAAAGCAAATCTCCATAGGTCATTGAAAGCGTCTTGAGGAAACCAGCCGAGTCTAGCCCACAGAAAACAAATCTAAAGCTTTTGAATCTGTTTGCATCAGTGTTCACACTTTCATCTAAAACATTTTTTAAATAAGGTTTTTGAAACCTAGTTTATTACATATTTAGCAGCTGCATTTGAAAATCGTTTCAAACTAAAGACATGAGATGAAAACAAGGCAGATTTGCCGGAGTTCAACTTAAAAAAGGATGTTTTTCCTCTGGAAATGGCAACACTTGAACTCCTCTGAATGGAATTGATTAATAGTATATGGATTGTTAATACCCCTATATCTAAATAAATGAAGGTTGATTTGCATTCCTACCGGGTATGATGCAGTTCAATTCCGTTTTCATTAGTAGGAGGCACATCTGTGAATCTGTGACAATGAACAATTCCCTTTTAGACCAAAATGAAAGAATATATCATTTCAAATGAAGCCCTGCACCTTTTTTCTCATGCATTTTATGCTCTGTCAAGGAAAACCCCCCTCCAGCACTTATTTATCACTGATATGATGGGGAGTGGAAACAAGATCAACTGCTCTGCAGGGGAAATGGAGATACGGAGCATCTACCAGGTTTATCAGTTCAAATTATTTCACCTACCTGGCCTGAGGAACGGCCACTATCATCGAAGCTCACAAGTGAATTAATTCCTTTTGTTATTTATCAAAAATGCTGTGAAACTTCACTCCCAGCTGCTTATCTTCATTTCAAAAAATATCCCATTCATTTAGATCAATGAGTTGCTATTCTGGGGCGGAGGAGAGTGAAAACCAATGTATGAGGAGTGTCTGAATTTAAATTAGTAACCTGAAGGAATAGCTCTTATCCAGACCGATGCGCTGCACAGTACACATGTACTACCAGTGCCATCTAGTGTACAGAGGGTTGCACTACTTCAATATCAAACGAGACATTGATGTTTTTCACCTTTCGTTTCATTTTAAAACGATCATACAATCCTTAACTCCATAACTCAAGTGGTCTATTTAATTGTCACCTTGGCTGTGCGTTGACATGTTAAACAGACAGCAATCACCAACTAATTTTCTCTGTTATGTTGCAGCCATTCTGGTGACCTGATGGTTAAATAAGCTCTCCCTGTCCTGTTCCTGCTACAGGCTGGAGGCACAATAATGTCAGCCGTCATCCTTCAACTGCTCCCACTGTGAGAGGCAGCATGGCACAGCAGTAAACACTCGCGCTGTGTCAGTGGCTGCAGGCGACACAGAAATAGTCCTCCTCTCACAGGACGTGGCTCTCGCTCCATCTTCAGGGTCTCTGACTCACCAACCAAAGGAATAGCATGGCCGTAACGGCTGCTGGTTTCATTACTTTAGTAATCTATAACAACCTCCGTTTACCATATGGCAGGTAAATCAAAGAGCTGCTGAACAGAAAAGACAAGAGTCTGTTTCGATTTTATGGAGAGTTGCTGATTTCAGACTCATTTCAAACTATATTGACACCTGCACAAGGCTCAGGAAGATGTTTGCTGAAGTAAAGAAGGTGGTAGTGTTGGTGAAATTCTGGTCTTGTTTTTGTGTGTGTGTTAATGTGTGTTTTTGTGTGTTCATTTAACCCTATGGCCAGATTAGGCTGTGTGGTTCACAGCTGTGCATGTGGGTGTCGACAGAGCCAGGCACAGTAGGCAAGTCTTGCTGCCAGACAGCTTCCTCAACACCCCCCTCCCCCCCTCCCCTCTCCTCCACGACCCTGAACACACACATAGTCAATCCAAGCCAATATATCCCCCCAACACACAAACTCATCAACACAACACATGCTCTAAAGAATCAATCCAAGTCAGTGTAACCCTTGCACACACTCCTCACTCGGCAAGCTGTGGTGACAGACTCCTCTGTCTGCAGTTCTGTGCATGTCACATGTTAATGTATTCATCCACCCACAGCAACTGGAGCAGCAGTGCTCTTAAGTACAGTCCAATCAGTCTCTGGCCTGCTAATGGCTCCATTCCAGTCCCCTACAGTAGCTTTTTATTTCTCTTCAAATGCCATGTGGTCGAATGTCCCTCTGAGCTGTGACAGCCCAACAATATGACTTTGAGGCAGAAATGCTTCGATTTTATCATCTGAACAGTAGAAATTAATTAACATAGGAACCCCATTTCGAGGTGTTCGTGCGCTTAATTTGTTTTTTTGTTTAATTTTCCAAAAATGTGGTATTTAAAATCAGTGGCTCACCCAACTTCAAACCCACGTTGCCTACAACAAAAAGGACAAATAAGGTGGATATTCAGTGAAGAAGATTTCATTTTTAATTAGTACATTGACTTTTTCTTAAAAATCTACTCTATATTCAGCATAAGGAAGGCAATTGACAACACCAAGACAACAGAAGCAACAAAACATAAGCAGTGGACATACCTCAACATCTCACAGACAACAGTGCTTTAGAGAAAAGGCAGCGAAGATACGGTAATATATACAGCGCAAAAAATAAAAAGCCGCAAATCCCCAATCAAAGACAGATTTCTATGCAAATGTAACCCAGTGTAATTATTGATTGTCAAAGGTTTGCATGTACTTAAACAATTAGTATACATTCAGAGTGTCTTTGCAGACCGAGAGCCCTTTGGCTAATGAGGGGTTTTAAAGCAGCGTTTAGCTCCGTCCTCAGGTGCCGGCACGGATGGAGGTCAGTTTGTCTGAATGTCCTCACTCTGCAGCTACAGTCCGGGTGGACAAAACAACCAATTTAGCTGTGATACCACCGGGATCAATATGGCTTCATCCACGGCAGAACCGAGGGGCCAATAAGATGGCTGGCCCGAGAGGTCCTTAAATAAGTGGGACAACAAATAGAGAAGCACAGACTGGACTGACCCGAGCTGGAGAGGAGAGGAAGAGGAGGAGAGGAAGAGAGAAGCAGTATAGCTGCACAATATACAGGGTTTTTAATTGCCATTGCAAAGTCAACTTGAGTGCCAAACATATTGTGAAAGGCTGGAATACTTTATTTAGTCAGTATCAGTCGAAACGTAACTATCATTGGTGATTTTTATGTTCTAAATAGAAGACAAATGTAGGTTATTATATCTGTTTACTTTTGGCAAGTAATATTGTTTCGGGATATTCACAATATAGTATATTGCATATTTTCTTTGTGCAGTCCTAGAGAGAAGATGAGACAAGGCAAGAGGAAAATGGGAAAGAGGAACAGGAGAGGAGCTTCAAAAACAGCACTGGTACATCTTCATACCAAAATAACTAAAGAAATGTAAAATATAATAAAGACATACTGATTGATACATTTGATACTTAATGCAGTATACAGAACATGTTTTGAATGCATAGTCCTTACTGTTAAACTGTTGAAAAGGGTAAAGAGGTATGTCTGCTGAGAAGAAGAAACCAAAGCACATTCGGTACAAGTTTAAAATCAGACACAAAACAGAGGATATCTACAAGAAGAGAATATAACAGGGGAATAATGATGCTGTACTGAACTCGAATTCAAAATTCAAGAAAATACGAAAAGCTGATTATATGGAAGGCTATACAAATGAAAAATGTTGGTCTTGAAAAAAATACCAAATAAGCTTCCTGGTATTACCGTTCATATTCTTTATATATTTTCCCTCATGTTTATACATGTAAATAGAAGACAAATGTGCCTTTTTTTTTATACAGAATTTAGAAATTCACAAAATAAATAAATTCACTATGGCCTTAAAATTGAATCTCAATTGTATATTATATGTGTATATATATATATCTATATATATTCCATTTCATATAAACAGGATTGAAACCTTGGAGCCTCTGAAACAGAGGCTGATAAAATCTTTTTTTTCCTGCATATTCTTTCTCTCTGTTTGCGCCTCCGGTCTGCAGCTCTATACAAACAGTTTTGATGTTGGACCGTCCTTGGTGAACAGAAAATGCCCATTTCCATAGTAACACAGTGTTTTAAGGCCAGGAATATTAGAGCGAATGCACACCTTTTCTGTTTATATCAAAATAAATGAGTAATAAGTCCTTACAAGTTAGAAAGTCTGAAAAGCCATTAAGTCCGCTTTCATCGGTTTCCCATGTGTTTCCACGAAAGAGTCTCGAGCTGCTCCTTTAAGGTACTCTTCAATTAAACGCTGAGATGTGTCTTGTATCCTGGATAGGACACTGTGACACATTACCACACTTGTATGTGGTTTAGTTTTTAAAAACACACATGTCCTGTGCATGATCTTAGAAGTGTGATTTCATTTCACCTTTTTGGCATTCAGTCCCCAGTTTTGGTTTGTCGGGATTTCCTTTTTAAACATACAGGTCCATTGAGATGTAAGGTAAGAAAATAACTAACTGGCACATTTGGTGGACAGGAATCCCTGGTATATCCAATGGCTGTTCTCCTAGATGTGTGTGAGTGTGTGTGTGTTTCTGTATATTTGTGTGTGTTGGGATTAATGTGAATGGAAGGTAATCCAATATCTGAAAAGTGACTTCTTACAATAACCAAACACTCCCTTGATTATTTAAAATTAGGCACATGGTCACAAAATATGTGAGTAAACAATAAATCCTGAGGCTGAACTAACCAACCTTTAATAGCAACATGCTGCAAGATCCCTCGCTCTGATCTTTGATCAGATCAATGCGGGACCAAAGGAAAACATCGAGTCTGTTGTTAAAATGGATTCAATTGTTGTTTTTGGTTCATCTTGTGTCCTGCAGCCCTAAGCCTCTGCAGGCTCTGTCTTTATCTGGATAAAGTTTGCCGGCAATTGGACAGACAGTGGCAGCTCCTGCAGACATTTGATTCCCTGCTCGGGCTGCAGGGACATCTCCCCTCGCACTTCAAGTTCCTCTACAGGGGTCAGGCCCTCCCCGGGGCTGCTGCTCTGGGAGAAATGTCCATTAATTATAGTTTCGCTCATAGCCTCATGGCCCTGGCTTTGACTGGTATCAATGATCACAGTCCTGTACTGCAGCTCTGCTTCCCCTATCTCAATCTCTTCTTTCTCGAACGTATTTGCCGCCAGTGATGGATCACCGTTCACCATCGAATGGAAGTAGGTGGGGTCCAGCATCTCTTCTTTGACCTGCAGCCCAGAGAAGTCGCTGGATTTGAGCACCGTGGCGATTACGGTACCAGGCTGCTGTGCCACCATGGTCTGCCCACAGGTGGTGTTGATTGTGACCAGGCGAGGGAGGCCATTCAGGTGAGAAGGGGAGGAACTAATGACTCCTGTAGGGGAAGTGCAAGAGGAAGAGGTGGTGGAGCCCAGACTGGTAACCAAGAGATGCTGAGGGAGGCCATCCTGCAGGCTGTTTGCTCCACCTGTAAAAGAAGCTGCCTGGATTGTAAGCACATCTTTGCTGCCTGCTGAGGCACATGGCAAGGTGTGGAGAATAACCCGAGGTGGGGACGAGTGGCAGGACTCCCCGTTGGCCAGAACAGTGGTGAGGGGGATGGACTGAAGAGAGCCGGTAGATGTCAGGACCATAGGAAGTGATGCAGGAACCCTGAAAGCATAGAATGAACCAAATATTTACCCGTGTTTCTTCATGTTCTCTGACGGATCAGTTGTAATTGAATATTCAGTTTGTATCTTAGCAAATATAGACAAGGATTATGTTTTAATGGAACTCTATTGAGAAGGTTACCCAGTGCACAGCTATGATCCTAAACAGCAGAACTAATGCCTTTATTAATATAACAAACAGCGTTGTCAACTGTACGGCAGAAGTCATTATTCTCCTTGATTCCAAACTGCAGTCAATGTTTAACAGCTTTAAAAGCCTGATAATACATTGTTTATACAGGTAGTATAACATCCCAAAAAAACAAGAAAACCAAAGAGTTCACTTAAAACTCCCCTGACATCAACAAAATAATCTTTACAAAGGTAGAAAGTGCTGCAGGCTACTGGATTAGATTAGTTTATATAAATATTATAAATGTCTTGCTGTTACTGTGTCCATCCTTCTACTTCAAAGGTTTAAGCAAACAGTTTATCTCAATTTCTGAGAAGCTGACAAGGTTTCAACACCGAATTGAATTCCCTTTCAAGTTGCAGCCATTAATAAGAGGTCGACATGGGTTGAGTCAGTCATATGATGCCAGTTTCAAGGAGAAGCGCATGTGTGTTTGTGTGTGGGCACCAAATTCTATTAATTTTGTGGGGTTCTCAAATTTGTGAATTTCCAGGATAAATAAGCTTCACACAGCAAACACTCTGCAAAATATTTATGCTTTTAAAGAATCCTGTTGGTTTGGAAAATATAATAATAATATAGCCTCCTGCTTTGAGGTCCAGACTAATATTAATGTATGAGTATTAAAATAATTGGAAAAAATCTGCTGATGAAATACCACCGCAACATTTAAAATGATGACTTCATGCCAGTGACATCTGGTTATATCTTTAAAGATTATTGCAGAACAATTTCTTTTTGTGTAAACATACAGTATTTTGTATTCACATTATTGATAGAGAATAAAACTGTTTTAAATAAAGTATTATATTTCTTTAGTAAAACTTTAAGGGTACTGATAATTTAACGGCAACTGTAACCCTAACCCTTTCTAAACCATACCTGCCTTAATCCAAAATGAACATAATCTGCCAACTTGCACCTCTAAAGCTGTACATATATATTGAATGTTTGATACTTATAAGGCTACAGATCTATAAGTGATGTACAGTAACTATTTCTTAACAGAAAAATGTTTCTTCCTTGAGTAATTCTTTCATTTTGAAGTTTTCAATCTCCTACCTCATTGCTTGATCTTGGATATTCGGCCCCTGGGTGGACTGCAACATGTGGACAGATTGAAGAAGTTCCGTCTGATCGCCATTAGCGTCCTGGTACAGATATTCATCAATGGGCTCCTTCTTCATGTGCTTCACTGAGACTTGGTGCTGACTGTGAGCCCTCCCATGCCCTCTGGACCCTCCGCGGACCATAGACCGGCCGTTGCTAGATCTCTGATTCCCGTAGCCAGCGTGGGCATCAGAGCCCGCGTCTTCGTCCTCGATCACCACTAGATCAGTCGGCATTTCTTTGAACTGATAGACTAGCCGCTGCCCCTCCACTTTGGCCAGGATGCCTCTCTGATAGTAGTACCTAGAAGAAGTAGAAAAGAAACTTGTAGCGACTGAAACTCTGAAAAATGAAGTCCCTAAGAGGCTATCTAGGCCACGCTTACATAAAATATCTGAGCTAGTTGGCCCTTTTTGTCATTTCACAAGCCCGGCACACAACAGGTTGAACACATTTGTAGCAATTGACAGAAAGATCCAAAAGCAAATGTGTGAAGTGTTAACAAATACTGATGATAATAATAGTCGAACTCCGGCTATATAAGCATTTCGGATCCAAAAAGCTGTTTTGCACTTTATCATCACTCAAATTCAACATCATCATAAAACAAATGATTTTATGAACATATCTGTGGAGTCATGTCTGATGTGCATGAGGACAAAGCTTTAGAAAAATAGAGCCCATTTGTAATTTTACCTGAGAGCTCTTCCCATGGTCTCATAGTTCATGTCAGGCTTGTTCTTGTGTTTTCCCCACAGCTTTGAAACTGCCTTGGAGTCCACCAGCTTAAAGATGCCCTTCTCCCGCTGTGTCCACTTGATGTATTTGGGACAGGTGTTCTTATCCTGCAGTAAAGCCAGAAGGAATTCCCACAGGTAGATCGTGTTGCCTGCAAATTAAAGCGGGAACTAGATTTAGGCATGTCGTTAACAATCAAGCACAGTCATGGTGGGGCCTAGGAGCTATGCTATGGACATCTATAATTAATGTATTCATTTTGAGTCTTGCTTAAAAAGGTTATTTGGTAGCTGTAGGGTTGCAGGAGAAACTATAACCACCGTCGTATCAGTTGTATGTGTGCACATCTGCCTTGGAAGGGATTCATTTTACCAAGCCTGGGAGTATATCACTCTAATTTGTGATGCATTAGCCAGAAGTGGTTAAAATCAGCAACGCTCCCGGTATCCGCTCGAATCCCAGACACCGTGACAAGGTGATGTATAGGTGCCCAGCTTCAACCCCCCCCGTCTCTTTGTGTCCCACTATATGTGCAGTGAGCGTTCACATGGACTCTTTTCGACTGCTTTATCGGCAGAGCACCAATGTGCCCTCCAGACTGCAATCACTTCTGTTTCCCTGCTAAACACGGTGCTGTGAGATCCGCTCATCCATTAACTCGCCCAGCCGGATAGCAGGGGTGGAGGACTGCTGTTTGCACACTCCACAGGAGGAAACAGAGCATACACAAGAGGAGGGGAGACCTTGATTTTTATTGGCTCATTATAGAGAACCGGACAAGTTAGTGAGGCTTACCTTTGCCCTCTTTGCTCTTCTTCCTGAGTGGCAGGTTCGGGGTGGTGATAGGAGAGCAGGGACGCACGGCCCGCGGCTTCCGCACTACGATTCAAATTAAGGCTTGAGTTATAAGGTGAGAGGTCACAGTGGAGTACTACAATTACCTACTAGACTGAAGAAACAATACAAGGAAACAAAGGAAAAATAACGTTCCAATCAAACAAACTGCATTGTTAATTATAGGGAGGGAAACCTTGTTTTGTACCGGAAGTACGTTTATTTATGACATCAAAAATAAGGTTCTAATCAGTCTGCAAAAGACTGTGTCAGAAGGAGTATAGGTCAAAGCAACTTCAACCATTCCTAGAAGTCAAAGCAGTTCAAGTCCGCAACTGTCATCATGAAATAACCATTTTCGTGAAGCATAATTGAGAATGCAGTTTAATTCTATAGGAGCGTTTTCGTTCAGAAAGCGATCTGCAGCGTTACCTTTGTTTTTCTTCTGAGGTTTTAAGGTGCACTTTTGGGGTATGTCATCCATGGATGAAGTGTCCTCATCCATAGACATGTCAAGCCCACCATTATCCATCTGGTCTGGCCTGAGAGGAGCGTACGTCAAGTCCGACTCCAGCAGAGTGCCGTAAGTGTGAACTACACAAAAACAAGAGATAAAGAGAAACACAGACAAACCATGAATAGACTATATGAAATGTATCTCATGCTCAAGATATGATCATGTATGCAGAATAACTTACTCATGCGCTTCTCGTCCAAAATGTTGTTTGGAGACTCCATGTTGAGCAGAGCTGCTGCAGCTTCGTTCGTTTCCATGCTATCCTCTGGGCCAGAGACTGAAGTTTCTGTCCAACAGATGACAGCAACTTAATCAAAATTAAATAATGTGGGTAATTAAAAAAATGTTTGGGCCTTTTTCTGATACAGTAAATGACTACTAGCATAACTACCAGGCTCCTTTTTAATATCTTGTTCTTAAATGAGTTTAAAGGTAACATCATGACTAGTTTAACATGTGCTGAGGTATATTTGCACAAACAGAGACATTTTTGTTTTTAATTAAATAAATTGAGGGGCTATTGAGCAGGTTTAGAGGTTTTCAATGAGTTTCCCAGAAAATAAAGTGTCATTTTTTAGCAATTATAATGAAAAAAGGCATGTAATATTTAATAATTAATCATACAAATAAGGAATTCTCCATCATTAACTTCACCCAGGGTCAATTATATATATTCTGTTTAGTTTTTCATGCATCTGTTTGTCAGCAGAAGTTGGAGCGTATCCGTTTCACAGGATACATACTGTACACACTTTATTTTTCACTTATGTGAACGTCCTTGGCAGGGTTCTGAACCTGAGTGCCCCTTTTATTCATTATTGGAAGGTTGTCCTCACTATATGCCGAATTGTAAGCCTGGATGCAAGTGAACTTCTTTGAACTGACTCAATGTAATACATTAATTTGAAGTTTACTAATTGAACAGTGTCTGTATTTCCTGATAGTTAAATCACATAGTTGGAAATGATGGACTAGTGCAACATACAGTATGACATGTGGATCTACATTGTTTCATTAACTTTGGGACCAAGACTTATGTATTACATGTGCACTTAACTGAGATCAGTTCCCTCTAAATAAAAATGAAGGGAAATATCTTTACCTGAGAGATCGACCCCTCCCACCAAAATGGACGGTTCCTCTACGACATGGAGAGTTGTGTCCACCATGATGCCATTGGTCACTTCGTCCGACTCCAGGCCGGAGTAAACCTGCAGCAGATCGGCAGCAGGCACCTGTTCAACGATTACTGCCGGAAAAACTGACGGGTCGTCCAGCTGCACAGAGAAACGACACACACACAAACAGAGAGAGAGAGAGAGACAGAGAGAGAGAGAGAGAGGTGTGAGACGCTGTAACACAGGGAGGCAGGGGACTGACTGGTCTCTGCACATACGTATGTGTATATGCAATAAAAACACCATTAATTCCTTCACTACACATCATAAATGAGATATAAAAAACCCCAGATGACACCAGATTAATGTTATAACCAGATTTAGTCTCTTGTCTTTATTGCCTTGCAAATATCATAGATTCATACTCAATTTCAGCTAATGTGGAGGCACATAGCATGGAGGAGAGCTCATTTCTGTGGTGTTGCAGCGGTCCACGGGGACCTGCTGGAGAAGACAGGAACCAGCTGTTTGATTTGGCCTACTTCTCCTGAGAAGTTAATCTTATGCTCAGATATTATATAAGCCCAATTGAATGTTAATGGGTCAATCGTCAGTAGCAGGCGAGCCCCCCCCTTCATCATGCACTAAATGTTCTTTGGGAATTGTAACCCTGCCGACTCATTTCAGAGATGGCTCAGCCTGATGCAGGAGGAGCCGGGGGACACTGGGAATTACCGGAGCTTGGGTCAAACCATTGAAACAACTGAGAAGCCCAACATACTTGAGAGCTCCTCACTGAAAAAAAGGGTCAAGTGTGCTTACCGATGCGCTGGGTTCGTGACAATGGGGACTAATTCAGTCATGTTGTTTTATAAAACTCTAATTTGGGGTTTTTTCTGCTTGTAGTAGACAAAATGTGTTCATATTTTGATATCAAAGAGTAGAAAAAACATAGTGTCAAGTAATTTTTTGGCCAATATCACAAATCACAAATTTGCCTATGCTTTATAATCTGTACAGCTTAGTCACCCTCTGTCCGTTTCGGTGTTCGCATCGGATAGGGAAAATCAATAGAGAGGAAGGTCTGATTCAGAAACCAATATGTTAAATGCCATAATCATAGCTTTTGTTTTAAATAAAAGGGTCACCTCAGGTACTTTGATGCACAACAACTCAGAGTCACCACCAGCAGAGGGCAGCAGACTACACTTCACTAAAATAATAACTTTTACCATGTCAGTGCCAAGTAATGTGTAGTTTGTGTCAAAACCACACTGAAACAGTTAATAAATTGATATAAACGTTCAGTTACCAGAACTATTTCAACCCATCACGATTAAGAGAATCCTTTGAAAATCTTTTACGTGTCCAAACAAAAGTTGGATGAATGCATAACCGGGTAAACACCTTCTTGATATCATACTTTGTGTAATCAGGGTGTATCTTCCAATGCTGCTCTACAAATAACAACTTGCTTCATTTAGAAAACTCTCACACTTAAAACACTGAATAGAAGAAGCAGTTAATAAAAACTAGCCTCCTAAAATTAACATATTTATTATATGGTAATGTTCTGCAGATCAATTAGGAAATATTTGAACAGACATGGCCTTATTAAAGATGGAGCAGGATAGAGAGAAGGTGCAGTAGGAGGAACATGAATAAAGGCGTATCTGTCTCTTTACACAAGTGTCCATTGTTGGTTCGGACCTCTGGGGCATACCAGGTGTCTGGGCTTTGAGCCGTGGGGGGTGGGAAGAGCGGGCAATGGAGTCCATGGACACATTTTGGCTACACTTTAACCAGTAGATTAACTAAATCCGCTCATTATTTGGACAATGTGTTTAAAAGGTTGGGCCTGTTAGTAATTTAACACACTGTACATAGTGTAGCTGTCTGTGATGGCTCCACAAGAGGTCTATCATAACTTTGAAGATCAACAACAAACACTTATTGGCATCTTGTTAGAAAACCCAAAGAGGCTAATAAAAACCGAGAGTTTTGCTTTGACTACAGTCAATGTCTCACTGACATAGCCTGGATATTTCCCATTAATGGTAGACATATTATCAGATAGCTAGACAGTGAGGCTACCCTGTCTCCTTGTCTGCGTTTAAATGATGTTTGCTGTCCTTGAGAGAGAGTCAAGCATGTGTGTGAGTGTAACCAGACAAAGGCATTTTCACTATTGGTCTGCTGAGCTCCTGAAACAGCAGCACCTCCCACCCCCACTCCCGTCAAATGCAGAAAGTCCCATACAGTTTGCTGACAGAGCATGAGACGTCTGAGGCTGCCGTCTCTGCTGTTGTTTTGATGTTAACTGGGTTTGTTTATGCTGGGAACACCTTCAAACTAGCTTTTAATTGTCATTCAAACCAAGTGTGGATTTTAAAAGCATTGTGGAAGATTTTCACTATGGAAGAAAGAGGTTTGAATTGTGATAAAGAAGGGCATTTAGGACACCAACATGTCTAACAAATAATATCATAAATGTTTTAACTGCTTCTTCCTCTTTGCTGACTTGAATAGTGTTTTCTAGTAGAGGAACAGTAGCGATAAGAATCAGGCCATTTGCATTTCTGAGTTCCCCATTCTGCCTTTGAAAGCAACAGCATCTGTGAGAGCTGTTCCCCCCACACCTCGCTCTCTTCTGCTTTACCTGCCCAGCCACAATGAGTCTAACTGTCTGCACACTTTCAATATCCTCATTATAACCCATTTTTAGGATTGAAGCAGCCCGTAGCGCAAGAGATACTATCATGTCCTTCAAACGGAGGAGTCCTTTCTTTTCTTGTATTTTGGGACCTTTGGGAGCTACTTATTATCTTAAAAACCAATATAGCATGGCGAATCATTAAAGATACACTGTATGATTTCACTGAGCACCAACAGCTTTATTATGGCCAAAATAATTCTTTACAGTAGACAGCAAACACTAAACGACAACGGCAGAAGTATGTTTTTCCTTTTTCGGGGGTTATTTGCAATTGGTAAATAGGGGCATCGTGCTTACATAACAGGCTGAGTGGGTGCAGCAAGAAATAAAACTGTAGCGCTGGAACAATGCAAGACCTTTTAGACGTTTTATCCCATCCCTTGCAAGCAGCCTTGTAACTGGTCTGTCAGGTTAGGCCTGAACTGGAGCTATTCAGGGATCTGGTGACAACTTGTCTCTCTAGACACATAAACACACACACGCACACGCACACACACACACACACACACACACACACACACACACACACACACACACACACACACACACACACACACACACACACACACACACACACACACACACACACACACACACACACACACACACACACACACACACACACACACACACACACACACACACACACACACACTTACAATCAATCCTGCTCCACAGGATTCAGAAACGGTTGTAGGGATGAGATAACTGCAAACCTAACCAGGCAATGAAAAGACATATAGATTCACACAGAATACACACACAGTAACCTTTTTGTCACAAGCACATTCACCGCCATGCCCCACCCTGTCCCTCCCACGCACTCTAACCTCGCTGCAGGTTTTTCAACGTTTCCATTTCTGTGCTCCCAGCAGCCCACGCTCCTCTTCCCAGACCTCCATCCTCCCCCTCGGCCGGCCTCGTACCCCAACATGTTGTCACAGTTAGAGATCACAGGCTCTGAGCCAAAGCTGATTCCTACCTCTGTGACCATATTTACACACATTTTGTTGGCCCTGCTGTGAGAAAATATTACATTTATCCACTACATCTACATCCAAAAGAAGATGTGCAGTCAAACACTGGTCCACAGGTCTTGTGATTCAAATTCAAAAAGTTGTGCATAAAAGCAACATAAGTTAGATTTTAAGGACTTGTAACTGTGATACTTATAGTTTAAAGAGTATTTATAAAATTCCAACAGCTTATTTGTCTGTAGATAATTAAAATATGATCCTAAATGTTACAAATACCAGTCCTAAGAAACCTGAAATGTGGTGTCCCCAGTGTGATACGTACCTGGTTGATTTCGTCCATCCCGTTGCTTGCGAATTCGAACACCAGTTCACTTGGCTGCACTGCCGTCGCCATGTTTGGGTCAGAGGGCAGCGAACTGCCTGAAATATCTTGGCTCCTCAGCTTCACCTCACAAAATGGCTTCCCTGTCGACGTCCTCCTGTTCTCTAATCTGTGCGGTTAGGGACAACGAGCAGAGTTTCAGAGGAGAGCTGTGGCCCAGGTAGGAGCAGCCTTGTCCCTCTCTGACACGGAGGCTGGGTCCCGCTGCGCCTGGAGCATCTACACCTGCCGAGACAGACAGAGATAGAGGCTTAGGTCAGGAGACATATTAGATCAGTGCAATTTCACTGAGGCAGGGACAGCAGTACAAGAGTGCTTGTGCAAGGATAAAAACCCATATCATAGTTCTGGAACAACAATAAACTATTTCATTTACTACAATTAAGAAAAAGAAAGTGTAAAATTCTCACATTTCAGAACAACAAACCATCAAACGAGACAAAAAAAAACAACTTTTAAATCAATAAAAACACAGTTGCCAGTGCATTTTCTTTCTTTTGCCTAGTCAATTGACTTTCTGAGTTCCTAAAAAAGCACAACCACACGTCAGCTTACAGGCAGGATGATCTCAGTGCAAAACTGATTCTGATTTCATCACAAATGCCTCTCATTTCATAGCTGTGTCTCCGTCCCTGAAGTGAAGACACCCCTCAGCACACACCCCTTGATCATGTGAGTCAGGGGGCTGACATTGTGATCACATGAAAAGGGTCCAACCCTCCCAACACACACACACACACACCTCGTCTGATGATGCTCTGGAAGCCCCTCTGTGCTGACCCTCGGGGAGTTACTGTGATCACAAGCAGTGGGGGAGGGAAGCTGGTGGTCCTGTCGCTTGATAGTGTGTGTGTGTGTGTGTGTGTCTGCTAAGGTGTGGTCCCAACAAACCAAAACCCAAAGACAGGTTTCAGGACTGAAGGGCGGGAGGGGCTGAAGAATAAATGAACACCCCCGGGCTACAAACAACCCCCCCCCCACAAACTCCTATTTTCCCAGAGACCAAAGAGCTGGCAGCAGTCGAGAAGTAAGAGATGGCAGTGTTTAGTACACCCCCTCCACACACACACACACACACACACACACACACACACACACACACACACACACACACACACACACACACACACACACACACACACACACACACACACACACACACACACACACACACACACACACACACACACACACACACACACACACACACACACACACACACACACACACACACACACCACCCCTGCTTTGCAGGCTGGAGCTCATTTGCTTTGAAATGCCTGTGTGAGTGACGAGGTTGCATACCAGGCCCGTTGTATTTTTTGAAGTTTTGGTAAAAGAAGAGGAGGTGATAAAGGAGGACTAAACTTCAGAGCAGCTTGTAGGGCAGAGGGGCCAAACGCCTTTTACGATTTAGCTGAGCGTCCAGACAGAATAGTAACATGTGGCCGCGGTCTGGAAAGCACCGCTTTGGGAGGCAGAAGAGACAGAGAGATGGGGAAACTAAATCTTTTTGAAGGCTAGTGTTTCATTCCAGTCAGCCCCTCTTGTTGTCTCTGCTGGGCAGTGTCCATGACCACCTCTGCCAAGGCAGGACGCTGCTGCCATCTGTCTGGAGCTTTTTGGTGCCCTGATCTTCTTGGCATGTTTTTGTGCTTGGAGAGTGTGACAAGCTATTACCAGACTTGAGCAGAAAAGAAGGGGATGTATTGCATGGGGCTTCCAAATGGAGGAAGATGTATAAATCATGTTTAAAAAAACTAAAACAAAGGAAAAACATTCTCCATTTCTCATTTCAAATGGACCACAAACACATTTACAGCAGATGCCCTCATCCGCCCTCTGTAAAGAGCAAGACACCCCATGTGGGATGAGGTAGAAGTGCATATAGGATCTCTCTGAAATTGTTCTGCTTAGCTTGGTTACCCTTTTCCCCACATGGGAGAAGTTAGAACACCAGGCGTCCTCTGAATAAGAGCATCTTAGTTCATCTTTTCTGTCACAGTTGTGTTTGTTTTATGGACTTTTATGAATCTGTTGTGAACTGTGTGAACATTTCCACTTATAAGCCTGCAGGCAGGACTCTTTAAAAAAAAAAGATTAACATGCAGTGCTTGGAGATGCCTTTTATTGAAGTGAATTTTGGAGGCATCCCCTCACACATCACACAAGGGATGAGTAATGTGCTAGTGGCCATGCCTTTGAACGCTCTCAGCTTTTATTTAAGAGGAACCTTTTCAAATTGGAGTCATTTTACAACTCACTTAGGACCTGTTTGTTTACAAGCAATAACAACAGGCTTCTGTGTTCTGGCGTGAGGACCTTTTTCAATGTATTGTGTTTGTTAATTCCTGTTTTATGTTGTTATTACTCTTCCAATATGAGAAATATATCATGTGTTGTAAGCTTGTCCATGTTTACGTACTTTTTTTAGAACAAATGATCAACATCCAGTCATTAACGGCTTACAACATGAGGGGAAACACACCACCGTGAGATCAGAGCAGATAAAGATAGACACAAACAGTAATTCTTCTATTCTCTTGTCCTGTGTTCTGTATTTTTACTTTATGTGTCTCTACGTTTTCAGCTGTATTCATACTATAATATTGGCCTGTGCCAGTGTTTGCATTTGTGGATTTTCTATGCCCCTCTTGTCAGTGCCTCATTGATCTGAATGGCCCAGTTGGCATCGTGCTAAAAGCAGACAGGAAAACAAGAGAGCCAGCCATTAGTCCATTGCAGCCTGCACATTATCGCTGAACACATGACAACAGCTGCCTTGTCCCTGCACAGGGGCAGTGGTTGTAAGTGAACTCACTACGTCATGAGGAGGAGAGAAGTAGAACAGCAAAGGGAGGGATTTTACAATGAGTTCAATGCCTATTAGTCCACGCAGCAAATAGACTGCCTGTGACTCATGATGGGTGGGGCCTTCTTTTAGCAGACTTGAGTATTTTAGTGTGGTTAGTTTCCAGGCAGGGCATCCTGGTTAGCGACCCAGAAATCTACGACATGAAATGTGAAATAGTGATGTCCTTAGTTTGAATCCATGCCCCCCCTCTCTCTTTAGCTTTCTCTTTTAGAATTCCTATTAATGTCACTGTTCAAAACTGAATGAAAGCAAATTAAAATGTATACATCAGTGCCCAAACTATCCAATAATGTGACCCATTTGTAATTTCAAAGCAGCTTTAAATTAGTTTTGCTCACTTTTGGAGCAGTTAAAGAAGCTGTAAACATAATATTAAGGTATTCTCATTAGTGAAGTTTTTATGGCAAATATTTTTGCACAAATCCAGCAGACACGGAGCAAATTTAGAATTCATGTTTATTGACACTTTCACTTTGGCTCTTTTTTGGTCTCCACCAATCCCTCTGGGAAATATCTGACTGTTAAGCTGCTAAATGCTCCAATATGTTGACAGGCTTGTCATTAACTGTGTCTGTCATGGGTTTGCTGCTAAGCAGGAAACTTACAGTGAGTTTTTAAAGCTAAAAACAGCAGGCAGCAGATTCGGGATACAACCCTAATGAGAGCCAAGACAATGAGCTAAAAATACATTAAAAAAAACATACATCTGAGGGGAACTGCAGAGTTGGGCTTATTCTCTGAGGATTCAACTCCTTTCACATTGTCTTTTAATCCACTGCTGATAAAAAAAAACACAGAGGGACACAGGTTTTTTTGTTTAAAAAATAATAAAAAACATGCAACTTCTTGGCGCCTGTACACATGTAGTACAGCAACCAGCGATTGTTTCCATTCTTTTTTAATCCTGTTATTATTATTATTATTATTATTATTATTATTATTATTATAAACTCAACAATAGGCCATTAAATGCCAGTAGCCCAAAAGAGTATCACTAATATGGATAGCTGATAGCATGGCTCCATTCTGAGTCTGTATCAATATCTTCTCCTCTGTCGATTACAACTGTCTGTCATATATGGCAGGCTGGTGTGTAGCTGACTAAGGAGGAGTGAAGCAATCACTGGCCTGCTCCACCCTTACAGCATGGTGACTGCCAGTCGCAATAACAACCAATTAGAGTCAGGATTCATGAACAAATGGAGCATTCCCAGAAGGCCCTACTTCCCCCGCTTTAGTCTCTTCAGCTGAGCTCATTGTTGACCATGAAAGGAGGTAATTTAAGCCAATTGAATGACTATGCAATGACTCACCCTGCATGTGGTGAGAGCAAACATTGTGAGATGCGAGAATAGGACCAGGGCAAACTTTACTTATCAGCCATTTTCAGCTCAGGTTACAAATATGCCGAGTTGTTCAGGTGACATGACGTTCAGCAGTGTTCTAGGGATGCTGTGATACTGCATTCACAGAACTTAAAGGTGTCAAGAGCACAGGTGCTATTCCTGGTATTTAAATTATTTCCCCACACAGGTGTGTGTCATGTTTAAAACTGACAGAGGCAGTGTGTTTGCCCTTCATCATGCAGCGCTGAGAGGCAAATTCAGTACTAAGAGGCAACCTGAAATGAGTCCTGCAAAGGTAGTTTTCCCAACTCAGCGATTCAGAGAGACAACCGTGTGCAAGATGGCAGAAAATGCGTGGGCTGACCACTACCATGGTATTGAATGCTTGTCAGCACAGACATGCTGTTTTTGCAGATTCCATTGGGTTCCTGTAAAGGAAATGACTCAGTGATATGCAGCTCCAGCTCATTCCTGGAGCTCTGTGATAGCATAAGTGGGTATCAGAGAATACTGGTCATCATTTCTGAACATCAGTTCCCTTTGGGGTATGTTTTAGTACAGAGGTCATTACACTATGCACCAGAATGTAACAATAGCACTTTTGGCGCCAAGGAATATGCCTCAAACACAACTATAGTAGTAAAAAGTAAAGTAAAGTAAAAAACATGGCTAAGTTCTGCGATAGAAAAAGTAAAGAAAAACATGCCAACGTATGTATATGTATTTCCATCGCTCCTATAGTTTAAGATAACAAAAAAGGGGGCAGAGTGTAGTTTAAGTACCAAGTAAGAAGACAGTAATTGTAATTGACAGTAAGGAGTTGCATCAACGCTAAAAGCACCACCATAAAAACTGTTTTACAGCATTTTCTGAGCATTCTACATTTTATTCGCTAGCCATCGTTGCACAACACAGCAAGTCTCACCATGTTTCAAACTCCACTGTATTGAGCTGAATAACGGAGTGCTTTGACTGCAATCCTGAGGCCACACCAGGCGTGTTGTGATAAAATGTCAGAGACGGGCACAGAGGCAGGCACAGAAACTGGCTAACAGCATGCAGCTGTGGACACAAGGCATCAGAAACACAAACGAGAGGGCACAGTGCGTTCGAGTCTGTATTCACTGCGATTTAAAGTAGGAGGCATTTGGCTCTGTCGTGCCAGGGCCAAATGAAGAATGAAAGAAAAACGTCACCTCGATCCCGGGCTTTCAGAATGAGAATGGAATTTAATCTCATCTCCTGCGAACCGTGTACTTTTCCACTCAGGCTCGAGGCTCTAGGAGAAGGACTCATGCCTTTTTTTGAAAACAGTTGTTTGTGCCATCTATTACACTATAACTTTCACATTTTGTGGATGATCAGCTTAGCCAGCTTTACTGGAATAGTATGGTCTGGAGAAAAAAGGGATGGTTGAAAGTTTAGTAAAAGTGACAAAGGTTTAGAAATGTCTCTAAAGACCATATTCCATTTAACTATTCAAATGTGTTATAGGCATGCTGAGGCATTACAGACTGTTCTCTGTCATATAAATTCTCTTCTCATAGGCCTTTAATTGTCGCACAGCATACTGGGCTTTCTTGTTTCAGGGCACACAAAAGAAATATTGCAGCCTGCAATAGCTGTGACAAAACCGGGTAGAGAAAAACACCCACAAACTGACCTGTGAATCTTGCAGTCGCAGGAACAGCATCACTGAGCCGTGGGTTTCTGCTGTTTCCTGTCTGTTAAACCACACACAGAAGAAAACTTCTTCCTCTCTGTAAGAGTGGAAAGTTCTCAACTCCCCCTATTTCCGTCTCAGAAACATGCTACCACTCTCGTAGATGTTTGTGACACAGGTAGCATTTCCTACGCAATTAATATAGAAAGATCTCCATGAGTTGACGTACACGAAATAAAGATAAGAACGGTTGACTTTTCTATCTGACTGTTTTCCGAAAACAACACAGTTTGGTTCCTCAACACAGACTTTTATATATTTATATTGTTTTAGTTCTGCATGATTTGGACCCACAAATACAATGAAACATTGTCAAATGAGAACAGCAGGCTGAAAACCTATTTTTAACATATGGTCGAACAATTAGTCATTATAAGATATTCTTTTACCTCCTTACAATTTTAAGCCTGCTTCACAATCACACACTTTTAATGACAGTGCTGGGGAATTGTAAGCGTCACAATAGGTTTCTATGAGCCACACCTGCCACTCGCAGACATCTCTTCCCCACAATGCTGACACAAGGCGTGCAAACACAGACAGCATAAGTAACCCCTCACCCTCCCAACACACACACACACACACACACACACACACACACACACACACACACACACACACACACACACACACACACACACACACACACACACACACACACACACACACACACACACACACACACACACACACACACACACACACACACACACACACACACACACACACACACACACACACACACACACACACACACACACACACACACAACTGGGCCTCATGAGGTGCTATTGCAGAAATTCTCAGAACAAACTAAGTTCCTGTCACATAGGCTTCACTTGTGGGTCAGAGTATATAAATATGTGTGCAAAAAATGCATTGTGTGCATCTAGAGCAACCCTGCTAACTATTTTGAACCAATGAGAAAATACCCGCTCCAAAGCACGTACAAGCCATTCATAAACAATGTATTAAAATCCCATCTGTTGAATTAACTTCTGCTCCTAGTTAATTTTTTTTTTTAAAACAATAAGCCTGGAAATGTCCTTATACAAATCCTTCAAATCTGCATGTGTCATTAGCTTCCATCTTGACTATTTCTGCTGTCTTACCGGAGGAATCTGAAACTCGATTTCACCACAGAGAAGCAGGTTCTAACTCAACAGATGCATCCCATTTGTCAAAAACTACCCCCAGCGGCCTATTTCTATAATGTGGCAACAGGCCACATGTCACAGATAGGAAGGAGCATCGAAGTTGTGAAAACATGACAGGAAATTGCAGCAAAGTTTTAGAAGACACATCTGCACCCTCAAACATCACAGTTTGATGCGCTGTGGGCTGCTGTAATGTCCACAAGGCTGAAAGATGCTATTAGAGCATCTGGACATTGTTAGTAAGATGTAAAGAAAAGAAACGTTGCGTCAATGTGAAGTGCCATCTTTTCAAAATCACCACTTAAGGCCAACAACATATAAAGTCTGAAGCCTCCAAGCTGATGAAATCTATGTTCTACATAGTGAATAGTGAAATACAGAAAGATAAAAACAAGAACTCTAACCCTGAAATGGTTTCTTAATTACTCTTGCTAACAAATGAGATAAAGAAGAATATTTTTTGGTTTAAAAGGATCTTTTAAACAAAACGCATATATATTATTTATACCATAAAAATGCACAACACTACGCGACACAATGCTTTGAATTTATTTTGCTGCTGTATTACATATTTTTAACTATTTTTCCAATGTTGTGACACAGCAGTCAGCTGATTCGGGAAATACATTTACAGAAGATCCAATGTTTATAGATTTATTTCTTATATATACACATGTGCCTATTATGACAACAAATAGTATTCATTGTATCTGGAAGATTAAAAAAAACTTTCTTTAGTTCTGAATTCATGTGAACCTGCTGATGATACCTCATTACTCCTTGAAGCCTCTATTGTGTCCCAACTCAATCATGTCAATTTAGAATCACAATGATTCAGGGTGAAAAACACAAAAGGTACGGATAAATCACATACAAGTCTGTGCGTGTGTGTCAGTTGCCTCATGCTGCCCTGCTTATGCCTTTCTTGCAGACATATTTGAAATGCTTCATCCCAACTCTGCTGTTGTTTTGGCTGCTGTGTGGGAGCAATTTGATGCATGAATAGACTGGAAAAACGAAATTCATGTGCAGGAGGCTGTAGTGCACAGAAAAAATAACTATCTATAAAAGATTTAAAAAACGAGTATCATATAGAGCTCTCATAAAACATGATGACCAAAGCTACATTCAAATCCTGAAAGGTTTCTTAAAACAGTGCTACTACACTGCGTAATGTGCCTGCTTCTTCACAAACCCATCCCTGATGTGTTTACACTCATTCCAAAGCTAACATGTCACAGCACAGGTGTTCTTACAGCAGCAGGAGCAAGAGAGGACATAATTCGAGAAAAATAGCAGCAGTGTACTCTGAACAAAGCTTCAATAAAAACAAGGATGACACTCCTTTTTCTTTGCTAAACTATAAACCACACATTAATGCGCTCGCCAGCAGCCATCAGATTACTCAACTCCCCACAACAGCTAATTTTCTCAGAGGGAGAAATTCCTGTTGGAATTTATGTGCTGTATGAACTACAAAAACATACCTACCAACCAGCTGTGTAGCATAACACTGTTCATACGGAGCATTTATATTCAAGTACTGTACATAACTTGTGTATTATACGCAATTCTGCTACATTATGCTTTTATTCCACTAAATGGCAAAAAAGTCAGTTTTTTATTCCACAAACATTTCTTTTTTTAACTTTGCAGATTCATTTTATTGTTATTAACTCCACTTTTTTTTCCAGCTTCAACAATAATGATCAACACTATAATGTAACAATATTTATAATCCAGTAGAAAATGTGATGAAATGGAGCATTCTGCATTATAAGTCCTTTTACCTGTGGTACTTTAAATATATTTTGATGCTCTTACTTGTGCTAAAGTAACAGGATGATTAGTTGTTGCAGAGTAGCTTTACTTTGCAGTTTTGTTTCTATTTCTTAAGTAAAAGATTTGAGTACTTCTTCCACCACTGCAAAAAGTCAGAGTGAAGGTGGGGATCTGGCAGGAAGCTGCATACCAAACAGGTCTGGACACAAGCAGGGCTGATGTGTCCACCCATAGGCAGGCATGCAGAGATAGGGGATACATTCAAACAGAGATTAAATAATGTCTCTGTCTTTTAATACACTTTGGTCAAACTCTTGTTAAATATACTTCATTTGAGGATTAAGTTGATTTGCCAAGAGTTGAGATGATAAAATCTATACCATTAGCATAGCAGCCGATAGCATAGCTCAGCATAAAGCCTGGAAATAACTAGCCTGGCTCTGTTCAAATGTAACACAATGCCTTCCAGCAGACAGTTAACATGTGTTGGAAGGCAGATTTTGTTTTTGCTAATAGCCAAGTGTAATTTACTACTGTAAACATGTATACATACATTTATTTAGTATTACTTAGCAATGGCTGATTAACTGCTACTGCTGTTTAAAGAAAAAAACATCCATACAGTACAATAAAGTACACCTATCCGTCTAACTATCCATCTATCCATCTGTCTGCTTGCCCTTGTTTCAAATGCTAAACTAGAAAGTGACGTTACGTGTTGAATAAATCCTTTAAATCCACTATAAACACTGTCTGCTCACAGTATGTCACACTACTGTATATTTGTTTATCTATTATGTATGATAAAGTGTCCTCTGTGGAAAGAGGTTATAAACCCTATGGTAGATGCTAATTTGCAGCTTTAGCAAAGCTGTTTTTAAGATTCCGTAAGATCAAGCTTCAGATTAGCAGCTAATAACGACTAAATCAGCTCTTCTCATCTGATCCCCCGTAAAGCCCCGCAGATAGGACCACTCACACCGAGACAGCTTAGCACCTTGAAGAGAGCTTATCTGATTTCACACAATTGGATACTAGGTCAGTGTGGTATTAGATATCGCTGGCCAATGTTTCTAATCTCAAAGCCAGTAAACGTTATGTCTGCTCCGTTCCTGGATCTCAGAGCGAAGAAGAAGGAGAAAAAGTGCTGAGTCATGACTTCAGCTGCATACTTGAAATAGGTACTAAAACTATTAGGCCATGTGACTGAACTAACAAGCCTAAACTACAACTCCAGACGTCATGACGAATGTTTGGAGTGCATGCTTTAGGTATTAGGTCATTTTTGCCCCTTAGCCACCCAATTTTAAAATCATTACATTTTTGCTTTTAACTAAAGAGGTAAAGAAAAATAGTATTATTGTACTTAAATTACTAGTGCATTATAAATAAGAAGAATCATTCAAATTATTTCCACTGCTCTGAACATTAAATGGCTAATTTCACCCGTTTTGAGAAGTATTTGAGCCTGTGGGAGCATAAAGACAGTCTGGTCAATATTTGAGAAGTCATATGAAACACTGGTTTATGACACTCATGCGATGAGGGTGCAGCATGGTGCAGGAGATGAGGACAATAAACTTCCTGGGTAAAGCGTCAGGAGTCCAATCTGGTTGTAAAGGATAATATTTACATGGTGTTATTGTTTAACCGTATTAATGATCTGTAATAATTATTTTTGGGGAGGTAGAACAAGGAAGAGGAAGGCCTCCAAATGTTACATTTTTTCAGGGGGGATACAGACATTAATGACTTACATGCAAAAACCTTGGCTTCTTTATTACTTTGAATAAAGAGGCCTGACACTCAGCCTCCTGAGGGGCTGGGGTTATGTTGTTCTGACGAGAATCAAAACGCAAAAACGCAAAGGTAAACAAGGAGTGGCTGTTGCTTAGGAACACACAGAGGGAGAGGGTTTGTAGAGTTGACTTTGTGGTACAAGACAGAGGGAGAAGGTAGGCCTGATTCAGCTCAGAAAAGGCCCGGTGTGTATAAAGACGCACGTTGAAGACAGAGCCCAACAAGCATAATCACAGAACTCAAAGGCTTATTTTTTGTTTTACTACTTCTGTCTGTGTAGTAAATTATCTTTCCTGGATGAATCAAAGAAATTCATTGTAAGAGTTGACTTACTGAGAAACTGGAAGAGGACATTATTTAATCAGCACTACTATTGCAAAGCTAAATATACTGTTATACGTCAGAAACGTTTAATAATAGTGATATAATGTGAATGTAGCCTCACTGAAGACTGAACTAATAGTTTTATCATTCGGGAGAATATGATTAGAAGATCTGACAAAGTATAAACGCTGTCTTCCGGTACCGTTGGTTTTAATAATCCACATGATATATTGTTTGTGTAATCTGTAGCGCCCGATAAACAGTATTGCAAATAAATTAGCTTCTTTAATACCAAATGATTACATGTACACCACTTTCAGATTTTTTAGGCACAAACCACATACAAGATGTAATGTTTTTTTTTACTGTGGAGCGACTGGAAGATTTGTTATCTTTTTTCTAGCTTTATTCTAAGCTAATCCTACTGCTTATAGATTAATATTGAACAGGTTGGAAAGCTGAAACCATCTTGTATGACATGGCTAAAGGGGAAAAACTGTGTGTGTGTGAGAATGTGAGAGTAAAGTAAAATCTTTTTTTGTTGTGTATTGGGAACCACACTGAGAAGCACTCGTGTCAGCCATTAAGCTTTAAAAAGTTTCAGTTCCAATTTGGATTAGCTTTATGGTCTCAGAAATGACGATTTCACTGTAGAGTTACTATCCCAACAATCTGCCATCTCTGCAGGCAGCTCTGTGTATGTGCACTGACGCGTTTAGTGGCATTCATTTGTCAAACTGTGTGGTTCAGCCCCTTGTTTGCCACACATCGTGTCCACCACACTAACCACATGTCATGACACATTTGAACAAAAATGGAACCTTCATGCTTGTGAATGTGGCTTATTTTAATCAAAATGAAATACCTGAATTAATGACAGTCCTTTTATTTCTGGCCATTGAGCATTTCATGAACACGCAGTAGAAGGCAATTCAGGGGGAAAAAGTGACATTTAAATAAAATGCAAAGTATCAAGGAAAAGGGGGAGGTTTAAAAACTGACATGAATAAATAAACTTTAACTCTGCCCTCCATATAAAGAGACCTTTCCACTTAGACAGGAGTTCTGCAGTTTATGCTGGAGTCATCATGGTCAGTTTTCCATATAACAGACTGCTGCTGAGGCTTCAGACATAGACACCGCTGCAGCTGGGTGTCTGGGACCAAAGCCTCCGAAAAAACCATGTGGGAAATCAATTTCCCTCCGAGCCTGGGTCAGAATGCCTCTTTGTACTAAGTGATACTCAATTAAAGCCAACATGATGTTTAAATGTGTGTGATGGAGTGTGAGGGAGTTGGCAACAGCTAAAACGTATTTCAATAAGTGTATCAGTTTTGAGTTCAAATTCATCTCAAACCTTTTTTTTAGCCATGTTACATCAAGCAGGGTGGAACCCACATAATGAGAGAGAAAACATCGCCATGTATTACCACGCCATTGCATTATATAGAATAGTGCCAATAGTTTATAGCGGTCACCTAGCTGTATACTACTCCGTTATTTACAAATTATCATACAGATACAAATAACTTTTGTGCTTCAAACAATGGCAGAGCCAACTGAAAGCTGTAAAGGAAATTTTTATGAGGGTGTGAATGCTGTTCTTTATCAGCCACAAAATACACTGGCAAATGAAACCTGCCTCCACCCACACAACCACTACATCAGTAAAACTCTAATGAAGATACATTCATTATCAGGATTTTCACAGCACAGCAGTTCACTATAGAACAAAGACACTTCTATTAATTAACTCTTTTCATGTTAGTGTATTTAGAACCTCAACAGAGGAGGTTATATTTTCAGTTCGATATGTTGAACTACAAGCCTGATATTAATGACACGTGGGCCAAGGGCCATTATACTTTTGGAGCGAAGCAAGTCAGGGGGCCCATACTCATACATTTTTCTTAACATTGCAGGATTTTGGCCTTGGTGAAGGTCTGCGCTCTACTAATAACTTTCTAAATGTATAGGAAAGCCTCTTTTGGTAAATCTAGCATAATCAATGTTGGTAAAAGTACTAACATTCAAAGTATTTAATCAACAAAGTAAAAACACTTCATCCCAAGTAAAGGTTTTCCGTCCAGAGAAGTACTAATAGGACAGCAAAAAGTATGACATTATTGTTTTTGTAGGTTTACTTTTAAGTGTAAAGGACTACACAAGAAAACAATCACTCTAGAATGCAGTAGAAGCTTATAGTAAATCATTTGGGAATACTCCAGTACCTACAAAAGTTGAGTATTTCAGTTGCAATTGAGGCAGACTGCAGTATTTGGACCCACTGTTTCTGCAGCCATGTTATGAGGAGACTCATGTTCTTACTAGCAGAGAATCTGTGCCCTGACCGGCATGGTACGTTGCATAACCAGGAGTGTTATCAAAAGGTGTGACCTGATATTCCACACATAATTTCTCTCTCACACATGCACTCTCTCCTTCATTCTCTCATAAAACATGTCGATCTTGTCGTTCGCTCATTTTTGCCAGGTGGGAGTTATGATTGTGATACAGCGTGCGTAGGAATTCACATCTTTCAGGGTTTCTGGTGGATTTTAGGTGGTTTTTAATGTGATCAATCATAGTGAAAGGACATTTTATTGTTTGTGAAATGTTTTGGTGCTATCAAAGCCTTGTCGTTTTCACTATACATCAACCTCTAGAGCAAACATAAAAATCCTCTAAGCCAAAGATCGAATGTTGTGGATCATAAATGGATTTGTAATCACTGTGAAGTCCAGCGTTGCATCAAATCCTTTTCCGTTCTTAGGAAATAAGTCTGAAGACAAACACACAAGAGGGAAAAACCAAAACCATCACTGCTTCTCCGACACAAATCATGAATCTAAGGGCTGAGATTAAAGCTGGACATAGAAACACTATTTTATGGGTCTCTGTGTTTAGATGTGATGATCACAGCTCTCAATCGACATTTTGCTCCAGATAAACGGGCTGCCAGTCCAAACTTGCATAGTCAGTTGCAACACGGGGAGACAGTTGCTCAATCGATTCCACTTTATTTAGCAAATGAGGGTTACCTGCCACACATTAACACAAAGACACACGTGGCTTAACACTACTGAGTTAGGGTTAGGATTTAGGGTGAGCCTTGCTCAGTGGCACCTTGGCAGTCGCCGTTGGGGAGAGTGTTACACATTAACTATCCCCACCCAGTTTTTTCCAGTTGGTCACAGGAGTTCAAACTTCCCGTCACAAACGCACTTCTTCAACCTTTAAGAAGCCTGGCAGTAAAAGAGAGTGCTATGAAAATTAAATGGCAAAGAAGAAATGGAGGAACTGACATGAACGCATGATGCAAATCCATCCCTCAGCAATATAACAAACAGCCTTTTACTGGAAGTTATATGAAAAGATAATGACTGGTGGTAAACAAGGTATGTGAAATGTAAACATGAAATTCAGTTTTTCTTTTCTTTAACACATTTAAAATTACTCCACTAGGTTTCCACATGGCGATTAGAGATTAATAAGGTATAGCCTTTGCAAATGCATCATTTTTTGCATTGTTGCTGCCAACATATTTGATATGCATACAAGTAAAGAAATACGTTTCATGCATTTTCTAGCAATAAAGAAAAGTTTGTACCTGAAAGAAGAAGTTGGAGCTGGTGCAGCATTCATTCAATTTGAATCATACAAAAACAGATTGTGCCTGACCATAAAAAGTTAGCACTGTGTTTATTGTATTTGATGCTTGTGCCTGTAATATGAAACTAAATAAATCCTCAATTTTTACATATTCCTGCATGCTGGGACTGTAGTTAAAAACTCCACCCCAACTCCTCCTCTCGTCATGCGCTTGTCTTGCAACGCTTCCATCATCTTGCCCAAGCCTAATGATCTAATTACAGGCTAAGACTTGTTGACTTTGTATTGCAAGAGGAACCTACCTGACACTACTGTCCAGCCCCCTCTCTGTCTCTCCATCAGCCTGTATGTCCTCTGAATAAGGCAAACAAAATGCCTCACTAAACAGCACCCACAGTATGAGTTCATCCTCTGAGGCACCATGGCCTCATTTACAATCCAAATAAGGGTGGGCATGAGTATGATGAAAAAGTTAAGTCAAATGCAAACTCGTACCTATTCAACAACAGAGCTATTCACTCGCTGACTGCATGTGCAGCAGGTGTTACACATCAAGTGCAAGGCCAATTGATCAAACCTAAAAATAGTTTACCAAATGAGCCTAAAGTATACAGATATATGTATTTCGTGTCTCTGAAGTAGTCTCTGTTGCTGTCTTCCAAGTTAAGTCAAACATTACATCAAGAAAATCAATTCTGAATGCTGAACCGATGAAACAATCACAAGCTTTGTTTTTTTTGCATACAACTACATAAAAATGATGACCAAAGTTGGGTATATATCTGCACTGGCTAATGGCTTTTCTTGTACTACAGTGCTTAATGCAGTGCAGCAGCATATGAACGCAGATTAAATAAAAGTAAAAAGTGGGCGTGAAACCTCAACGTTGCTCAAACTGTAGTCGTGTTTATTCAATGATTTAGTAAGTGCACAATGTCCTGTGTGGTAAAAAAAAAGTGCAGAATAGATTTCTGGTGAAACAGGAAGTGTGCTTTTTATCTCTGCTGCACTGAGCAACATTTAGAAACAGATCCTCAAGAACATTAAGAATAAGAATTGAACTGGCTGATGGACGGAGAAAATGGCTTTAGGGAAGGTTAACTAACACTGTCATAAAAGAGGAAGCAACATACTGTGGGTTCAAACTTCCCTCTGAATTGAAATGGAGACCTTGTGGGCCTTTAGTTTACAAGATGAGCAACATTTTGATTAGATGAACTGAAGATTTTGAAGCATGAAGCCTTGCAGGACAGACTCACTGAACAGTGACGTGCAACCACAGCAAAACAACAGCAGTTTCGTGGCCAACCGACGCAACATTTTAAATAAACACTGTATCAAACGAAGCAAAGCAACAAGGATTGAAATCAACATGATGTGTAATTACTGATTACTACACCATGAAAAATACATGTGGGCTTGGTCAAGGGGCTTGCAAAACACTGTTCCCGCCCTTGCTTCAGCACACCATATAAGGCAACACTTCATAAAAGAAATGCAACAACCATACAAAACAGCAAACGATCTATTCTATTAGTTCTCAAACTGACAAACAAAACTTTTTACGTGATCTCATGCGTTGTCAAAGTGTGGTAAGTGTCAACAATGTTTGAGGGAACATATTGAATGTGCGCAACCAAATATTAAAAGCTCAATATATAGAACTACCATGATCAAAGGTTATGTGTCATGTTATGTGTTAAAAACCGTGTGATCTTTGACAGTTTTCTTGCACAAAATTTGAAATTGTAGTTGGTTGGATGACATTAAGGGAAAAACGTTTACCTAAATATCAATTGTAACTGGCATGGCTTTTCAAAGCTCGCTTAACAAAAACTTAACATGTCAAATGTGCTAATAGAAATGCTACAGTAAAGCCAAACATTACAGTGACCTAATTACCTGGCTCACTGTCCAATAACAAATACAACTCACAATATACCTACATGCTGTTTCTTTAATACAGAAAATTTCAACTTTTAAAACTTTACATTTTCAGAAACTAATTGAAAGCCATTTCCACAACAATGAAAGCCAAAACAAAGGTAAAATATGAAAAGGAGCAGAACAATTCATCACAAACCTCAAAGACTCAGGATTCGGGGGACAACCATAGTAGCAACCGATCAAGTGTCGATCACAGTAACCAATGAAAATCAAGAGAAAAATAGAAAACAAAAAGGCGAAAAAGGGAATAATCCAAGGTATGTTGAGAGGGCAACAAAGCTGTCTAAAGGTGTTGATCACTCACACTTTTTTCTCACAGCAACAAAACAAAACTGAGGAAAGGAGGGAGAAAAAAAAAAGACAATGGCTGCTGTTGGAAACAGAAAAAGGAGAAGTGTAGTGAAGCAACTTGTCCTCTCCCTATGAGTCATGCAGCACTGTCGCCATTGGTAGTGAAGCCCTGAGGCAGAGTGCCTACACCTGGCCAATCAGCGACGAGTCTCAGCCCTAAATGCAAATGCTTTCAGGTGAGTTCAACCTGTGGCAGGGATTGGACGGTGCTGCAGCGGGGGAGGGGAGAGCAGAGAGACCCAACCAGCGGGCCACACCTCAAACGTGTGGCATGAAAGACGATAGACGGGTTTCTCCTGCAGAGGCGGAGGAGTGCTGGAGGTACACAGTTAGACAGGTATGCACTTACTTTAGACTTTGACCATACAATACGGGCCAGGCAGTGCTGATTAAAATCTGTATGGCAGCCCAGAAGTAAAGTTCACATCTCTGTGTGTCCCATTAAAACATTTTCAATGAATTGTGAGTCTATTAGTCGTGTCAGTGAGCCAGTTAAGCTGCTGACTTGTGGGGGAGTAATTCTCCCTGCTGTAGAAAGCCTCATAAAACAACTTCTACCAGTAGGAGGTACAGAGATGACACTGTCAAGTTGATTGCATTTAGGTATGAGCAAGTGCTTCACCTCAGAGGCTGAATAACTTCTCCCCAGAAGAATTAGTTCAGATGTCGATTAATCCACCCACGGAAAAACTATCTACAACTATTCTGATCGTTTTTATTGTAGATTTTCGTTGAGCAGTAGTAGAAACGGCTTATTTCATACTGAAATATGAATTCCTGCTTCTCTTATTAAACTCAATATTTCTGTGGTGTGACCTCGGAGAAACAGGGAGAAAAGAAATCTGCATATTTATCAATAATAAAAACATGGTTGGTTACAGCCATGGTTGGGAACAATCATCTCGTGAATTTTTAGCTCAAGCAACTTCAAGTGTCACATTTTTTAATTTAAGGTGTCCCAGGTCAGCTGCAGTAGCCTAAGTGTCAAAAATTATTTTTCAGGCACATGTTTTTAAGTTCAGTGTCGAGAGATACTGTGACTTGATAAGAATCTTTAACAGAAATGACACTCAAGCAGACAGGAAGCGCTGGTCTGTGGTGAGCACTGTGTTCACACTCTTGTGTGTGCATCAATGTATTCATGTTTTCCATTGAAAAGCCCAACGTGGTATATTCAACATCTAGCAAAGGTCAAATATTTAAAATACTAGCTCAAATTGGGATTGTTGGGAAAGAACAAAAAATAAACAAAAAGCTGGCCTCGAAGATAGTTAAATAAAAAATGATCTCATTAAACTCAATGCAGCACGGTCTGTTTGTCACGGACACCAAAATCACTCTCTCCTCTCCACCGAGTGCTCTCATCATCACATTAATTCTTCCTGGCCTCCATTCAATGTAGTTCAGCTCAGAGTGCAGCTGTTGGCCTCAGAGCAAATTGATAGCCTTGCTTTGAGGAAAAGTTACTCCAAATAAGCTTCATTTATCACCACTGACTTTGCAAATACTATCCATGAAGTCTTGGAGGAAACTTTTTCACTTCTTGTGAAATAAACTTAAGGGCTAATGCACTGCAGCTCTGCTACAATCCAGGACAACTGTGTAAACATACAAAACCACACACACACACACACACATGTACACTTGCACATTTAATTCCTGAGTGAATGCCTTTATGTAGCCTAAGCCTTAAAGATCACACACATCTCTGAAAAAACAATAGTTTGAAAAAATTGAGTCTTATATGTGACCATAGTCTATACTTTAAAAGAAAAAAAAGCTATCAAAAGGAAGAGTGTAAGTACTGAGTAATATGATCAAGAGTTGTAGTACTGACTTTTGAATGTTAAAATTCCTGATTTAACTTTTGTGACACTGCGCCACATTCCAGTGATCTGTTAATTGTGGCTAATCAGCTGTGTCGAAAATATATTTCCAAACAGAAAGTCTCTTTAGAGGAGCAAACAAATAGATGAGAGGGCAGAGCATCCAAACACATCATTGCTTTCCTTCAATGAATACTAAGGAGCACATATATTCCTGTGTGCCAGGATCTTCTGAAAAGGCTGGTAGTTTGTGGTTAGAGAAACTGCATGTTACTAAGCTAAATGTCAATAGATGTCCTGTAAATGTCTCATTGAACAAGACAGTTGGAGAATCCAGAGGTGGGACCAAGTCATTGTCACAATAAGACTTGAGTCTTTGTAATCAAAACCCAATTCAAGACTAACAATTCCCAAGTCAAGTCCCACGCCCCGTATTCAGAAGGTTTTCTGGAACAAGATGTTGCTCCTACTAAGAAGATTCTGGGACATCTTTATGACATTGTCCAAGAATTAAATCTATTGGATTTAATATTTTATGTTGAGAAACAGACCAGCATATTAGAAAGGGTAGGCTACAGTATAATAAATGTCAAGGTATGTCTACAGTGGTATGCAAAAGTTTGGGCACCCCTCTGAGATTTCATGACAATTTGCTTTTCCTTTATAATAGAAGATCACAGCAACAACATTTGTTTTCCTACAAAGATGTAGACGTTTTAGTGTTTTCCAGACCAAAATTCTTAGGGTAGCATTACATAGTTTTATTATAATAAAATAAAATGCAAAAAATGGGATGTGCAAAAGTTTGGGCACCCTTATAAATAGCATTCATTTCAACACCTGTACGGATTTATAGCTGACAGGTTGCTGCACAAAATTGCTTTGATTAGCTCATTAGACCTTCAATTACAAAGACAGGTGGAACCAATCATGAAAAAGGCTATTTAACATAGGTAATAGCTGGCTGTGCCTGGCCTAGGTTCTTTCTTAGGGAGTGGCAAGATGGGGACCTCAAAACAACTCTCCACTGACCTGAAAGCTAAGATAATCCAACATTATAAATTAGGAGAAGGGTACAAAAAATTATCTGACAGGTTTAAACTGTCTGTCTCCACAGTCAGAAACGTAGTTGTGAAATGGAAGGCCACAGGAACAGTCCGTGTGAAGGAAAGATGTGGTAGGCCGACAAAAATAGGGGAAAGGCACAGGCGAAGGATGGTGAAAATGGTCACAGAGAAGCCACAGACCACCTCCAGAGAACTACAACAACATCTGGCTGCTGATGGTGTAGTTGTTCACCGTTCCACAATCCAGCGTACTTTGCACCAGGAAGAGCTCATTGGAAGGGTGATGTGCAAAAAGCCTTTCCTGAGTGTTAATCACAAGAAGAGTCGCATGAGGTATGCAAAAGCACATCTGGACAAGCCAGAAGCATTTTGGAACAAAATACTGTGGTCAGATGAGACCAAGATTGAGTTATTTGGTCATAACATGAACAGGTATGCATGGCGAAAAAAACACACTGCATTCAATGAAAAGAACTTGTTGCCCACTGTAAAATTTGGTGGAGGATCTATCATGTTATGGGGCTGTGTGGCTAGCACAGGTACTGGAAAACTTGTTAAAGTTGAGGGCCACATGAATTCCTTACAGTACCAGGAGATTCTTGACAAGAATGTTCTAGAGTCAGTCACAAAGTTGAAGCTACGCCGGGGTTGGATTTTTCAGCAGGACAATGATCCTAAGCACCGATCAAAATCCACCAAGGAATTCATGCAGAAGCACAGGTACAATGTTCTGGAATGGCCATCCCAGTCCCCAGACCTTAACATCATTGAAAATGTATGGATTTATTTGAAGAAGGCTGTCCATGCACGGAGGCCAAGAAACCTGACTGAACTGGAGACGTTTTGTGTGGAAGAATGGGCCAAAATACCACCTGCCAGGCTTAAGGGACTTGTCTGTGGCTACAGGAGGCGTCTACAGGCCGTTATTGCAGCAAAAGGAGGCAATACTAAATATTAATGGAATTATTTCTTAGGGGTGCCCAAATTTATGCACATGCCTATTTTTGTTTGAATGCACATAAACATGTTTCTGTTTGACCAATAAAAGTTATTTCACTACTGAGATGTTTCTGTTACCATAAGGTATAACATATGTTAAAATGAAGTTGCTGCTTCAAAAGCTCAGCAAGTGACAAACTGATGCAGTGGTTTTCCTAAGGGGTGCCCAAACTTTTGCATACCACTTTATTTCATTCATGTAGGTTGAAATCACATATTTGCTTGAACTGTTTTTACATCAATCTGTATAAACTACACTTCTTACAGGAAACACACCATTTGGTTTACAGTGTTTGGAGTGGAAAACTCATGGCCTTAAATCTAGACTAAACTGCAAAGCCTCATGAATGTGAATAATGTGTTATTGTGTATTTCTGGAGAACGCAGCAAAACTGTTTGCAATTATTCTCCCAAAGAATTTACAATCCTTCCAATTATCTTTCTGTAATATTGAACACAAACTCACCCAGATTTGCACAACAAATCACATCCCTATTCTGGGGGAAAAGCAATAAAAGTGAAGATGTTAAAATTGGGGATGCTTCGTGACATGTCAGGGGGATCCAATTAAAATCCGCCCACAGTGTGAAAACACAAAAAGACTGTCTCAAATAAGTACATTGTGTTCTTGTTTTATTTTTTACAATGTATTAACTCGAGCAAAACCAAAAAAGCCTTGGTGAGTGATCAGTGCAGAGCCATGTGGCCGTGTGAGACTCTTTTGTGCAAGATCTGCATAGAGGACATCCACAACAGAATCAGGCCTAAATGGCCCCATGTTCTTATGGTATGTCATCATTATTAAAAGGGCAGAGCCCAGCCATCCTGTGCACCACAAAGCTGGTCACTGGACACTAAATCAGAAATGTATACTTCTTGACTTTTTTCTTGTTATCTAAATGCCAATGTCACTTAAAGCTAGAGTCATACTAGTACTATAATGTTGGAAAGGTAACATTGGACAGGCCAGCAACGCTAGGCTATACAGTATTTTAGAAACTAAACAACTGAAAAACCCCACCCAATGTTGCAAACTCCTTTCCCATGAAAGTGCCAGCACTAGCTCCAATAGTCTCTAAATCTAGTAAGAAAGTCACCAAGTTGACAACACCAACAGTCCTCCCTTCAAAGACCCCCCCACAAATTGTCATTATGAACATAAACGTATTATAATGGATGTAAATTATACAAATGGCCAATGTTAGCACTTATAGCTGTCATGCTAGCAGCTCGAGGAACATTCCTGGAATGCAGGTAGGTAGGCAGACTAATTCCTGCGACAGCCAAAGAAACCTGAGATTTTTTTTTTAATGAGAGCATGTTACCTATTGATTTCTTTTGGTGCGTTTTCAAATAGAACAAATTATGTTTTTGATATAGGCCTGTATCCTAGCTTAATATCTAATTTTACTTATTTATTCATGTTACTACAAAATATCTGTGACAAATGATTTATAATTCAAATGCTTAATTTATGAGTCAAAGTTTAGTAATTGGAGAACTCGAGAACATTACATTAGTCCTCAATGCATTTTATATGTTTGCTCTTGAACTTGATTTATACAGCACAATTTATCTAGGCCCGCCCTGGAACTAGACTGTACCCAGAAGATCCGGATCACTCAGTATAGAGTTATTTTGGAGCGCTGTGGACTCATAAAACCTGACAAACATGCCAGAACAATCCTTGACAGGATGAGATATGGGAGCCTTTTGAGGACACACAGAATTATTTGTGTAGCTTCGAGGTCATCTGATGGCTGATGAAGCCGCTCAACTAAGGCTGAGGCTGTGAGATGCAAGCTAACAAGACAGAAGTGCACCCCACAAGGGACGCAGAAGGAAAAGAGTTATTGTTGCAGACAACATTCAAAAAACCTCTGTCAGGTTTGAAATGGGGTGAAAAATCAAAGGTAATAGAGGTGCAAACATCTCAGTTATTATGGTTTTTTAAAAAACGTGCAAGCTGGTGGAGGTCAGATTGTGTTATTGCAGCAATCTGGTTCCTTTAATAAGCTGACAGTTTATCGTGCTATGAAAAACGTTATTATTCTTGGACAGTGAGCATCCTGAGCTGAGGCAGGATCTGAGATGATTCACAGTGCTGGCGGAGTGTGACTATAGTATGACATACAGACTGTGTACACTGCCTGAGTAAAATATCTGGAAAGAGCTGTGTGGGTGCAACTGCTGGTCAGTGCGAGTAATTCAGTAGCACCTCGTGCAGAGAAAGATGCTCAGACCACAGGCCTTTAGCAGATAATATTGAATTTTTAACACCATGCACACACCTGCATTTGACTTCTTCTTAGAGAGCTAGTATTAAGATATAATTGAATAACTCTCTTACAAATGCAACTTGAACCCTCAATAGCTTCAACAAATTTCAACTAAACAGAGTAACACATCTCTTCCTCTTCTCTCTTCCTATGTGTTCCTAATATGCTGCTCTCCGTGTTTAGTAAAGTATACAGTATGAGGTTGTATTCTTTCAGAATGGAATGTATTTATTGGTTAAAAATATAAAGTTTCCCTCAATTGTGTAGTTTATATGCAGCAAACCGTTGCTATATAGAGTATTAGTGCCAGACGCTCTGGTTAAAGAAAAAAAAGAGTAACATTTATTTTTGTTGCATTTTGAAAATAAGTACAGACTTTCAGAATAAATGCTATTTAGTTTTAGATTCAAAAGTTTGTAGTTTTTTTTCATTATTTTGAGTTATTCTCAACATTTCAACTTTTCAAAACTAGTACTTATTCTCAACATTTTGAATGCGTTCTTGAAATGCAAAAAAAAAACTATCTGTTCCTATGCCTGGAATTATACAGATAAAAAGGGGATGGCTGTTGTAGTGGATGGCTGTTGTAGTGGATCTACTGCGGCTGAAGCCACAAACATTAAGGCTGAAACTCATGAATTATTAAAAACAGAGAGCAGGCCAACAATCCAGATCATCCACATCACACCTCTGTGGGCTGTAACAGCTACCTGCAGTCAGATACTGGCAGAAAGCATTCATTGCTACGACAAGTCACTGAACCGCATAACTGCTGTTGCTTCAGACGACTTATCATAAACAATCACTGAGGTTTTGAAAAGTCCATCTGTGCCACACCAGCAGCAGACCTAACAGTCTGCCTGCTCCAGCAGCTTTTAACCTGAGAGCTGTAGTTTATCTCAAGCTCATTATTAATAAAATGCCACAAGCCCCTAAGAGTATATTGCTCTGTCACTCAGGGCCTAGATTATAATACCCATTGGCTGCATGCAGTTAAATAATTTAACAAGCCTGACGACGGCCTGTCACTCTCAAATTAACACAAATGGAAAGAAATAACCAATGAATACACTGATGGTGAAGACAGACAACAGATGTGATGCGCTCAATGCTTATTCTGTCAACTCAATTACTCACCACACAATAGTTTGTTGAAAGTTAAATAAGGAATGGTCCTTTTTACTTTTTCCAGCAAAGCTCACTCTTTGAATACAAGCACACTGGCCGAGCTGACTCATGAAAGGCCTCCGTGAACCACTCACTGCTACCTCATTAGTTCCAACAGACATGAAAAATGACAGGGTGAAATACCATTATGCGCCAAAGTTGCACGCTAAGCCAGTTTCTATTTTTGTGAGGAGCTACTTTGTCTGGTCAAACTACAGTGAGCTAGAACATTACATCCCAATCCATCACTCCTTAATGTAATTACACATACATCAGTGATGCAGCTTACTACACTGTGTGCTTACATGAACCCCTGCAGGCACCATAAAAATATCTAAGTAATGTGGTTACCTCATCTCATGATGTCAACTGCTAGAGTGTACTATAGCGATACATCCTACACTACAGTATAAATAAATATATAAAGCTAAGAGACCACTCCATATTTTCCTTAAATCTGTATGTGTATGGCAGCCATTCCAGTGTCTGTTGAATTCCAACGCAGAGAAATATTGTCAGTAGTTATATAGAATGCAAAAATCAAAGACATAATAAAACCAGAGAAACTGATATTGCTGAAGTGGTCTCTTATTTTTTTCTGGGGCTGTATATTAAAGCTAATGGGTTCTTTGGTCCGTAGGATTTCAGATTTGTTAACTGAAAATAACAAAATGTGCTGTCTTATTTAAATGTTTGTTTTAAGCACAAGTACCCTGTACAGGGGGAAACAGCTAGCCTGGCCCTGTAGCTATAGCCAGCGTTAGCTTAGCTTAGAATAATGACTGGGTACAGAGGGAACGACTAGCCTGGCTCTAGCTGTTACCTGTTTGCACTCCTCCTGCTAAGCTAAGCTAACTGACAGGTAGCATTACCTCATACTGTACCTTTTTATCTCCCGCTGCAAAAATGTAAATGACTTTATTTCCCCCAAAAAATATCAAGCTATTTCCAGTATAACCACTGTCTTTATGATGCATGATGATGTCAGTCAGTCAAATTAGTGTATTTTCAACCTTCGTTTCCAGCTGATTTTGAAAAACTAAACTTATATCACAACAAACACAAAGGCAAGTTGTCGCCTTACACGCTAAAAATAGATTTACTGTAGCCCTGCATTACATCATGACAAAGCACATATTCTTGGAGAAACTCAAGCGGTATGACTCCTCCAAAGTCACATGTTGTTGAGACATGGTGAGAGCAGAATGAGGTTACAGGTGGAATTTCCCTCAGCTCTACTTACTCTCTGACGTCAGGTCCAGCGGGCATGGTTTACTGCTGCGTAGCAATCAAACATGTCGGACAAGGTGATATTCAGGTGACAAAAGACAGGGTTAGTAAAACGGTTTGCTTACTATAAAGGAACTTTGAAAACGGCAGTTCCTCTGCACACCCTAAACAGAAAACAGCCCAACCTGAGGTTTTTTTTTTTTCTACATCTAAAAAAAGAGAAGTTCAACAGTTTTATTTCTCTTTTCACAAGTCGGTTCCTGCATTTCTGCAAGTCATTTAAGGTGTCAGCCATCTCATGTGATTGTTTGTTTAGTCAAAGCATATGAACATTGCCATCTTGTGGTTATTTCTTCACAGGCAAATTACAATGAGTCACACAAAGTGTCATTAGGCAAAGATGGTGGCCTCAGGAAGGGTTTCACACTCTTTTTAAACTTGCAAGAGAAGCAAACATGTAGGCTACAGGTTACTTCTTGGTGCATGTGTGGACATTCAACATTATATCTCTGGGAAAGATAATGTCCTATTAGCTCCTGAATACTTATTTATCTCTGCAAACTGTTGCAGGGAGGTAAACTGTTTTAAGATAACCACATATTCTAGCGAAAGCTCCTTGTCTCTTGCATTGCCACTCTGAAAGCTTTTGTGAAACCGGAGTGCTGCTTTCTAAATAGGATAAAAGCTCAGATACTCTTTTTGAGTAGCCAAATCAATATATAGCAGCCCATTAAGGCAGGCGGGTACGTCTTGGGCAATGAGAAGAAGTGTCTAATGTCTCAGGAGCTGCTCGTCACTGAGAACAGCCCAGGACAGCTCTCCATTAATGTCTGCTGATGGTGACATCACTGTCACAGGATAAGAAGGTTGCCGGGAAATGCTTTGGCCTCAACCACAGTCTCCAGGCTGCAGTGTGCACAAACACACAGCATTACAACTATCAAAGCAGAGCTGACAGGGAGGAAAAGGAGAAGCTATATGTTTGGGCAGAAGCATAGCAAGATGTGTCTGAAAGAAGAGCACATGCTTGAAACAAGCAAGGCAACTCCACACTGGAGTATATTTCGAATGTCTTGCTGTGGATAATTGCTTTCAGTGGATTGAAGTTTCCAATTATCTACAAGTCTCTGCCAGTGTTCCCACCATAGGAGGATTGTAGGGGAGGGGAGAGAGGGTTGATGGGTCCAGCTGGTCCTGTCTCTTGTGGGGACTGACAGGCTAAGGCCTCGTAACTCTTCCCCTCCCTCTGCGTCACAGCCGCCTACTCTGAAGGGAGCAATGGCAGTGGACCAATGAGAGCGTGTTTGTTTGTCCCATGATAGAAGCATCTTAACTGAAAAATGTAAACATCTGGCAAACATTTAGATTGCCACAGAAGTAGGGTTGATCAACTCTAATATCTAAAAAAACACAATATTGTCAGGCTTTGCAGACATATTTGTTGAAAAGCAACATTTGTGTTTGCTCTTCGAGGAAGCTCTATGAGAATTTCTCTCAACTCTCCTATTTCAGTCAGTATGTTCAGTGTGAGATTTCTTCAATGGAATAAGTGACACATGATGGAGTTAGATAATTAAAGGCTGCCTGAGTAAAATATCTGGAAATAGTTGTGTGTTTTAACATTTCCAAGATTCAAGTTGACATTAAAACTGCTCACTTTAAACATGTCAAAACAAAAAGATAATCAGTTAACTTTAATTGAACTTGTTTTTCACAACTTGATGATTAGTATAGTTGAAGCTGTAGAAATGTCAAGACCAAGGGACATCTCTGAAGCACATCATTGTCAAGATGCTCAGCACACAGACACAAAGAGACACAAACATACACACACATCAGTCCAGTCACATGCTGGCTGACACAAAGGGCAGCAAACTATGGAGTTCTATGCCCCAGCAATGTATCCTAGGGCCTAAACTAACATCATATGAGCCCAGTCATGCTTCTTAGTCTGATAACTTTCTACTTCTTTCTGACTCTGGATATAGTACAACAAAAAGGTCTAAACTCCAAAAATATTCTTAAAAGGCCAGTGAAAGTCACATACAGCCATACATATAAACTCCACATTGTACATTGTTAGTTACAAAAAGCACTTGATAAGTATAAAACATGTTTGATTGTGGACTCACCCTAGTAGAAGTTGTCATAAGCAATGCATTTCCCCTATGTTTGTGCAGACAGTTAGTGTCTGAAAAAACGGCGTCGTTAGAAAAACATTATAATCCCGGGTCGAGTTGGAGACACTGTGCTATAGCTCCATCATCGCAGTCACCGGTCAGCTTTGCCCTCCTGCTGCTGTTTTCCTGGGCTTCCCGACACAAGGTTGCAGTTTTCTCCGACAGACAGAGGCTGACTGATGTGTGGGGAATTCCTAGCAGTCACATTTTCCTGGGAAATGATTGGCCAAGTACCAAAGTTTGGCTGTAGCCTGGTAGTAGTAGTAAGACCAGAGGATTCACTGGGTGTTTCACACTGGAGCATTACACTTCAAATGAAGACGGTGGATTAAATGACGTTATGAAAAAAGTTAAAAGCGCGGAATGCTAAAAAAAAAAAGAAAGAATTAGTGAGCAATAAATGTTTTATTCACAATTGATATCGGTAGGTTATATTTACGTTGATCCAAAGTCAAGAAACAGCCATTCATGTTGCACTGTAACTAAGTTAACCGTTAACCAAACTGGTATCTAAGCGACAGTTAGGCCAATGTTAATGTTTAGTAAACGCGGTAAAGGTGGCAGTTAACCAGCAATTACGATGACAGAAACACGATTTAATCAAATAAAGTTGCGATAGGAAAAACATTTCGGTTCAAGCATAGCGTTAAAGCTTTGTTTAAGTCGAGGTTGTTGTTGTTGTTGTTGTTGTTGTTGTTGTTGTTGTATTTCGGTAGACTACGATAAGTGTTAGTACAGGGAGATGGTAATGGGCATCTTCCGGGAAGGTCCAAGCCCTTGTGAGATGAGAGCAATTGAGGATAAACGGGCGGGGTCTACAGTATGTTCCCTGGAAATGATGAGCACAGCGTGTAATAATAAACTACCTTAAGCTAAAAGACTCACAATATGTGAAATGAGATGTGATGCTACAGGAGATTAAATGTTTGTTTTAGTTGTCAAAGAAATTGCTATTAGTATTTTAGATTTAGTGCAAAAGGTCTGTTCCCATACCGGGAGTCGAACCCGGGCCGCCTGGGTGAAAACCAGGAATCCTAACCGCTAGACCATATGGGAGGGACGACGGGACAGTGACAGCGGCCACACTCAACAAATCAGCATATATGGACAGTGTTATCTTTGAGTCATATGAAATAGTATTTTTTAACACAACATGATTTAGGTGAACTTCAAATTGTACATCACTTAAATAAGTTGTTACATTCTCTAGAAGGCAAAATATGTCACAATACTGCAAGAACATTCAGTAATATTATTTTCCACTTAACGTTAAATATTTTAACCAACTCCAATTATGACAATAAATACCAAGTATCTTACCCATTTTTTTTTAACCCCTTGAATGTCAGTTTATTTCAATTAAACCACTGTTTTTATGGAAGAAAATTATGAAATGATTATGTTTTGTATACTCTGGATCAAATGCTAGGGGAGTTTTCTTTCAGAGACTGTGATATGACAATTATAAGCACCAAGAATGATTTTGATTAACTTTTTTCTTGCAGGAAATTAGAAAAATAGCATGTCTGTGCCAAATAATGCAATAATGACAAACATTGCAAGGGCCCTGTTGAAAGCACGACTTGCATTATGTGAGGCTGCAATGGCCGCAGGATCAAATTAATCAAATAGATATCTCTAAAGGCTTTGCGTTTTGGAGATATTAGACAGTCAAAAATAGACAAATCGTTTGCCTTATGTCTCAACCTAGCTAAACTGATGAATGTTATTTTTTTCCACAATACTCTACACTAGGGGATAGGTACCATCTAGTGGTCTTTCACCGGTACTGTAAATTGAATACAGGGTGTCCGCCGTAAATACCTTGCATTAGTAGCAGTCACTGGTGTTACTTTAAGCAGTCATAGGTATATGGGTTCAGTTTATCGATAAATTGGAAAGCAAATAATAAAAATACGTAGAACTGAAAAGATAAAACCTTGAAATCATACACATCTTTACTGTGTTCCCAACAAACTAAATATGGGTGCTAAATATATGACGTAATGCTGTGGACTTACACAAGTGCAGAGACGGGGGGCTCTAAACAAATTAAATATACTCTAGTTATATTTAAACGCGCCAAAACTGGTTTATGAAAGTAAACATACAGAATTAAAACTATCACATACAGTGATGATGTTGTCTTTGTTTATGTGGATATAGGACTCTTCAATTTAGTGCCAGTGAATGTGAATGTCCCCATTCTAACAACAGTGGTAGCGCCCCTCGACTAGCAGAGGCAGCCAAATATTTGACAAACTAGCTTTCGTTGGCTAGCGAGCTAGGAGTTAAAATAATACACCGATTTAAAAAAGAACATTTCCCCCGCACTTAATCCGCTCACTTTTATGCCAAGGATTTAGGTTTCCGTGTAAACAGGATGTCAACTCCAGCAAGACGACGTTTAATGAGAGATTTTAAACGGTAAGCAGAAAAAAACAAGACACTAGCTAAAGCTAACTTTAGCTACCTAATGTTAGCTTTTCAGCGTAAGCCTGAACGACATTCTGAAAACTTAAAAATATAAACAAGAACACAAACACCGGCGGATTATAACCGCATTTTCGATTAGGTAATATGTCGCTAATCTTGGGTAGTGTTAACAACTTGAATGGCATTATATTGAAAGGTAACGATCATTGTAAAAGATACTGGTAGCCATCGTTGGCAAGGCACACAGGAGTAGTAACGTTGTGTAACTTATAGTCACTTCTTGTTCTTGTAGATACATTCTGTATTATATGTAACATAATCACCTGTCCTGGAGCCTTCAAAGAAACTGCCAATGGCTCCGTTTATTTAAAATGTCTCCTTTTGAATGTATTTGGAACTCATTATTGTGGATACAGTTAGAGTAATTTGCCAGATGGCCCTTTACGTTTGGGTGGATTCAGTGTGCAAACACACACACACTGATCAGGGGGAGCTCCTATTTCTGGGCCCTGATAGATCACTATCTAAGCCTAAAGATAAGCAACCATCTGCCATGCATTTACTTAAAAAAAAAAAACCCGCAGAAACTCAGCACAGTCCGCTATGATCATAGCACATGGTTTATTATCCCTGATTTCCACAACATGTTCCATCGAAACAATACTGATGGTCTCAAGGTCCAAGACTTAATCATGTTTGGCACACTGTCTAAATAAATCACCAAAGTATTCTTACCATTTTTCACAACATGACTAATAGACAATGGCCAATCAGGTAAAAATAAAGAACTTTATTTCTATAGCACTTTTTTGTGCATAAAACAGAACAAAGCAGTTTAAAAATGGGGAGAAAAAGATCAAGTAATGTGATAGCCAAGCAATGTGATGTATGATATGGCTAATTACACATATTCTGTATTATAATATGCATGAAAACAAATAGACAAAGTGAATGAATAAGTGAAAACCAATATAAGGTCATATAAAGCTTTGGAATCAAGAATAAAAGCCATTTTAGACAAGTAAGATTGATGTTATCACATTACAAAAACAAATATTCCTGATGAATAGATAGCACATTTATATCATGTTTCTTGTGTTAATGTACCACTCATTGGGAAATATGCAAACTCAGCCCTCCTTCAGCATACTATTGCCCTTGTAGGTTTTTATAATACAACTTAGAGCTTGTATTCCTGCTTTAATATTTAACATACCCTGCCTGCTGATTCTTTCATTAGTCTTTACTCCCATTTTTGAATATTAATAATGACTTGCCCAGTTGTCCAGTAGTCTAATAGTTAAACCTTGACTTGTAATTATGTGTAATTTGAGATACCACTGTGCTTTTATTTGTTAGGCTGCAAGAAGATCCACCAGCTGGAGTTAGTGGGGCCCCATCAGAAAACAATATCATGGTGTGGAATGCTGTCATTTTTGGGTAAGTGAAGCTGATAACTAGTAGTAATAAACAGGCATTGACAACTAGTAAAAGTCCTTAATGTCTGTTTTGGGACATAAAAGAAATGTGATACTGTTGTTGTTTATGTCACCAGGTTTTGAGATAATTACATATTAAAAGTTAATGAGCTTTTTGTAAATGCTGATTTACAACTTGTTTTTTCCCTCTATTTTAGACCGGAGGGAACACCCTTTGAAGATGGTAAGTCCTCCTTAAAGCGCAATATACTTTATTTTACAAACCCGGGCTCCTGCTCATAATATCTGATTTTTACTACATGATCAAAATGGCTAAATCAATTTACAATACCAATAACAATAGCTATGTTAAATGAAGATGGTAGTTATATTTTCTATCAAATAACTTGTTTTTAGTTAGTCTGGCCTTTTTTTTAGAATTAGTTTCTGATCACTAACTTTGGAAGCTGGGTTAGTAAAGTGACATAATCCTGCTTTGGAGGGTTATTTCAACCTCCCTAAAACAACCAGATTTGGTCACATTGATACATGCATGATACAAACTTCTTGACTGTAATGCACTATTTTTAATACATACTTCTCAAATCATGCTATGCCATTATTTGTTTTACTTGCAGGAACCTTCAAACTTACCATTGAATTCACAGAGGAATATCCAAATAAACCTCCAACAGTGCGATTTGTCTCCAAAATGTTTCATCCAAATGGTATGTACCTTTTTTTAATATTTTACTCTCAATTTAAATCGCTGCAATTACATTTGATATATTCATCCTTTGTTTAAACCTGAAAAGCTTTAACTTCTGCGTTCTCTTTTGCAGTGTATGCAGATGGAAGCATATGCTTAGATATTCTTCAGAATCGTTGGAGTCCAACGTACGATGTCTCTTCAATCTTAACTTCAATACAGGTAATCTAACGTTCTTTTATGCCGGATTCTGGCCACGAATTCCCCCACTGGGATTAATAAAGGTACATCTTATACAAAGAGAGAAATATAAGTAGTCATCAGCCAAACACAGTCAAATAGTAATACTGCAAGAAAACCAGTGTTGCTAGACCAGATCAATTCTATACAACACTATTTAACAGTTAAAATAAATACAAGTATTGTTGTGCACACAAATAACATAAAGTATTTATATATCTGCTGCTCTTAAATTTAGGTTAAATGCTTCTCTTAGTTCCTTGCCTTAATGCCCATTTGAAACATTATATCTGTAAATAAGTTACAAATAAGTTTAACAAACAAGACAGATATTGGTTTCTGTGCCGAGAGGTTGACTGACATTGATCTCACTAAATTCAGTCATCTAGTGTTACAACTAGGATGTGCATAAAGTCAAACTTATTTCAAAATCTGATTATGATATATTGTAGTTTATTTGAAATAAATTGTTTATAAAAAGGCAGCGGGTTGCCACAGCTTTATGCAGATTGGCATAATTGTATTGACAATTGGAAATATTTTCATTATTATTATTATTGAAAACAAGTGATTTGAAACCTAACCCACTGACATTTCTTGTTGTATATTTAAAGTCTTTACTGGATGAGCCAAATCCAAACAGTCCAGCCAACAGCCAAGCAGCTCAGCTGTACCAGGAAAACAAGCGGGAGTACGAGAAGAGAGTTTCTGCTATTGTTGAACAGAGTTGGCGCGACTGTTGACCCCCGTTGCTGTTCGAGCAAGAACAGAGTCCGGCCCAGGATCAAGAAAACAACTGATCTCACAGAAATAAAATAACACATCTTAAAATCCTTCTCGGTATATTTGTCCCATAACTGTCGCTAAGTTTGTATGCTGTTGTGTTGTGGCATTCACTCCTGCCGATTGCTATTGTTGGGCAATAGCGTATGTTTGTTAAAAGTTAATGTACCTTGTTATATCTGGGTTACTTGCTACATGCCCCAACTCTTTTCTTTAAAGAAAAAAAAGGCAAAAGCCAATCTCAGTGGTCACTTTTCTACCTGTTTATTTATACATGAACTGGTTAGACCACAGTGACAGTTAATTCGATGTGCTTGCTGTGTGGTTTGCTGTATAGATACAGACAGTTCATATTTAAAAAAAAAAAGAAGCTGTTCAGGGGTGTTTTTCTTCTGTTTCAGTGGCCTCACTCCTTTTTTTATTTGTTTAAGCCTTTCAGAGGGATAAAGTAACCTAGCATGGACATCCAATCCCTCTAAAAACTCAACTGATGCCTTTAATGGTCTTTTTTCGCTCAGCTTTTCTTGTAAGGCCATACCTATTGATTTTAAGAACATACTAAATATATATTGTTGAAGATGTACATGTCCCTCTGCAACAGAAACAAGACATTTAGTTCCCGTTCTGGATACTTAACTTTGTTTCCTGCACAGAGTTTCATGATGCTGACATTTAAAGTCTGAGTGAGAACATTTCTATGCTATTTTACAATCTTACATATCAGCTGAGGTAACAGGCTGATGATACTGTTTAAACAGATGGTGTGTGTTTTCTGATTATAAGACTTTGCACTGGTAACCCATTTAACAACCTGTACATTTTCTTGTAAATAAAATAAATATACATCAGTTGTCTTTGTTGCTTTTTCACTCACAGTACAAAAAGTATCCTTCTTATGGTTAACAGTTTTAATTTATTGAGTCATTACAGCCGTGAAAACAAGCAGACAAGTTGACCGTACTGACATAAACCAACACATCTGACATTGAACAAAGATCACAGCTTACAGTTTCCTTGTGAGGACATTCTGATTATGGATGCAGTTTATATTTGTAGAATGACTGACATTGCTGGTAGAGAGATCGCGATGTATCACCACAGTGAGACTGATTCATAGCTACAGTTTGATGTTGATGATCATGAGTCAACAATATTAAAAAACTCTAATTAAAATGATGCATATTTTGCCCCCTTCCTTAAATTGCCATCAAACAAAAAGTGGATTTTGGTGACAAATAATCAAAGTTCTTCAACTTCATAAAATATCCAGGACATCAGCAGAAAAACGAAGCCACAGAGAACTGAATATGAGCTTGTTGTGCAAAAGTGAAAACAAAATGACTGGAATGGCAGGAGAAAAAAAAAAATCACTTCTCAGCCCTAGAGCTCCTGCTAAAGCTATAGTACAGTTCATGGCTAAGGAATGCAGAAAACACGATTGATCCCTGAAGGACTCTCTTATTAACGCATGTAAATTTGTCACAAACAAGTATACAGCAGTTACACTTGAGTGATATGTACTGAAGTCCAATCAGATGTCTGATGATTTTTATTTTACTTTGCCAAACATGCAAATCAGTGAGAGGCCTGAGGTTTCACAAGCTCATATCGTCCCACCTGTCCCTCCTGTAAAAGCTGACCAATGAGCTGGTCTTTGTGCACTTTGCGACTGACGATAAGGAACCGCTGCCATCCCTGTCCGTAAGACTTGCTCCTTAGGCCGTACTTCTGAGATATCTGGTGGATCTGCTTTCGCTCATCGTTGTTGAGATCAGTGGAGAAGCGGAGATCGTCCTGTCGGTCTGAACTGGCATAATTACGAATGATGTCCTCAATGTCACGCTTGCTTAGCTGATTTCCTGTTTTGTCCGTGTCTAAACCCAGACCTTCTCTGGAGAACTGTTCCTTCACTTTGATTGGTTCTGCGATGCCTTCCCCGTCTCGACCCAGCCCACCTCCTTTCCAGCCCATCTTGCGGAGCAGCTGGTTGCCTATGTTGTCTTCCTTAATCTCCTGCTTCATGGCCTCCTCACCAGAGCGAGCCAGGATCTGGGATCGGGAAATAGCGTCGTTGTGACCGTCCTTTCTCAGGTTGGATTTGACCACAGCCTGCGTCTGCCTCAAGGTTGCCAAGGCCTCCTTTGCTGCAATGTGCTTAACTATTTTTTTGGGTCCAATTCCTGCGGCTACAAACTGTCCTTCCAAGTAAACTTCGCACCTCCAGCGATGATCAGGCAGAGCTGTGAACTTGTAATCAGCGGTCACTTTATTAAACTGAGCTGTGTCATTAATGATACAGATTGCATTGTCAGAGTTTTCCAGGATGACCAACTCGCTGAGATGCTTCTTTCTGCCAACCTGTGGCCCAAAGCGCCCACCACAATCTGATTGATTATTTCCTCTGGAGAATTGTTGCGGTAGTTGCTGCTGTTGCTGCTGCTCTCTTTCTGCCTGGTTCATGCGAAGTTTCCTCACTGCGTCTTCAGCTGCTGCATGCTTCGAGCTCTTTTTGGTTCCTGTAGCTTGCGCCACTAACTCCCCCTGCAGGAAAACACTGCACTGCCAAGTAATGTTGTTAGGGAGCATGTCAAACTGATAGTCTATCTTCATGCGATTAAAAGCTGCAGAATTGTTGAGTATGCAGATGGCGTCGTGAGCATTGTCAATAACCACAAACTCTGACCAGTGCTTCCGTTTGTCAGGCTCGTATTGGCCTTTGGAGCTTGGTGTGGGTTTATCCTCTGGGTTCCGAAGCGCAGGTAAAAAGCCTGGGGTCGGAGCGTGCATCTGGCACACAACAATGTCACTGACTACTGAGTGCCTGTATTTGCGCTGCACAACACGAACCTCGACTGTTTTCAGGAAGAGTTTTACAGCCTGCTCAGAGGCTCGGTCCCTTGCTCCATTTTTACTTCCAGAGTATCCGGTAGCAAGATACACACCCTGACATCTCAGTTCACAGGCGTAACCGTCTGTTGGTACTTTCCTGTTCTTCGGTAGGTCTGCCTGAGGAATGTCCTTCAGGTTGACATAAATATACTCAGGATTAGTCTTGCAGGCCTGAATGCTGCGGCTCAACATGAAGTTATAGTTTGGCGACTCACTTCCAGTCATAACCAAAGGGTCCTTCATAGCAACAGCCAATGCAAACGCTACATTGGAAACCAGCCTTTGCTTTTCATCCAGACAAGATTGAGATATAGGAATAGGCTGTGAGGAAGAGCCCGAATGAGAAGTGGTGGGACTGCTCCTTCCCGTGCTGTTGTACACTCGGCTGAATGGCCTGCTTGATGACTGCCGTTCCTGGTGACTGAACCCTAAACCCTGACGTCCAGAATCCCAGCCTGCTGATCTGCTTCCTCCCCCATATCCATTGTATCTGTTGGGCTGAGAATAGGACTCTGCAGATCGAGAAGAGTGGGCTTCATAGTTGGCAGTGTAGTCATGCTGTGTTTTTGCCATGTAGTTTGAAGTGGACCCATGTCCTCCATACCCCAACCCACCTGTGCTACCTGAAAAAATCTCTCTGTTGCGATCTTTATCTCTTTGGGAACCCCAAGAGTCAGAACTGTATGGGGGCACTCGGTCAAAACCAGGCCTCAGGGAGGAGGAGCCCTGAGCTCTGCCGCTGTACGATGAGTGTTCAGAGTCCCACGATCTTGAACCGTGCGACTCACTCCTCCTGCGATCTTTATCGTTCTCCTTCTCATCAGCGCCAGTCCCTCCGCTACTTCCCCCACTTACAAACTGTACAGGCTCAAATCGAGGTCGGGATCCAAATTTTGTCACAGGCATTTTCCTCATGGGCTCGTCTCCTGCAATAACATCACACAAGTAGATTTTTAGAATAAGGATGTCTTACTTTGAGTTGAATGTAGGAGTGGAAAAATGAAAAATTGTAGAAAAAACAATAGTAGTACTGTACATATTATTATAATATTACTGTTTTTTAAACAACATGGAGCACAGTTAAGTATTTATAAACTCAAAAACAGGTGCATGTGCAAAGTAATATGCATACCAAAAAAATGTATAAACATTAAGTTAGCTATTTCCTCATTGTTCAAAAATCTTAACTCAGTCAAGTGATAAGTTACAAGTGTAATTGTGCATGTAATCTAATAAATGTGATTTAAATATATAGAATGGCATGTTTTGATATAAAGCTGGAACAGTGAAACACAAATAGTAGGTAACATCATGGCAATGGAAACTTTTGCACACAACAAAAACTTTTGAGACCCAGATGTACACTCACTGCCATCAGAAGAAGTAGGTCTCTTTTTTGCTTCAGAACTAGGACTTGGGTCAAAGGAGGGCATTTCGCCAGTGTAGGTGCCCTCTGCCATCCCCAGCACCATCCAAATCAAATCCAGGCCATACCTGTTGTTGAGGCAGAAGATGTGAGCGAGACATTTTATGAATGAATGATATAAACAAAGACAACATGGCATACAGAGCAAACATTTTTTCTGAACTAGAGCAAGCAGCATGAGGTGACTGAAACACAAAATATCTGCTTGGACTAAAGTTTATATTGCACAACTAAAAACATAGCATGAGATGTTGAAGGAGAGGAAAAATGGCTGCATTTCGTAGCAAAACAAGGCACTGAAAGAGTGACGCAGTAGGCCGACAGTCCACCTTTTACAAGCACACACGTTTAAACAAGTTATTAGCATGTATATGTGCAATGGCAAGAGGTGTCATATCCTTACCTTAAGGTGTAGCCTTTGGTCCGATTTATTTCTCTGTCTTCCCGCTGGGTTAGTGACAGCGCATGTATTTGTATGATCAGCCGGTTATTATTATCGTGCTAGCTTTTTCAAGCTAGCTAGATAACGTTGGCAACCCGCTGGTGGCTTCTAGCATTAGCCAGCTAGCTGCTACCTAGCTGCTAACCTAGCACCACTGCAGCTCATATAACTAGGTTTATATCAGGTTCAGCTCGTCTTTAAAGGAACCCGACATGTGACCTTGTATCCTTCAAGTGTGATATCCGAAAGGGGTGGTTTGAAATGCTGCTCTGAAACCGCATGAGAGATAAAGACACCTAATCAACTTGCGCTAACTAGCAGAAAACCTCCATTTTCTGCTCCAGCTACAGTAGAAAATCATGGCGTCTGTTACAACGCAATGACCCAGAATGCTTTGCTGCCGGAGAGTTCAATCTCTGCGGACTGCTGTTAACATACAGTCTTTGGTCATTATAATCTTAATTAAAAACCTATGGCGAAGATAGGAAATTCAATCCAACAATACTACATTATTGTTATTAACTGTCATTTCAACAAAACACAATATCCATACATTAAATACAAATGTATTAACTCCTATTGATTATATTTTAAGATAAAACCCAGATGAAACCAAGCAATACATGGTCTCCTCCTCATTCAAAAAGGCCATCAACACTACATTTATGACTGTGAATGTGTAATGACCTTTACTGTGTTTGTATGAATTAGTAATGTCCTCTGGCAATCCGTTTTTTGTTTATGTTACTTCTGTATCTACAGTGTGATAAATAATTTAACAAAACGCTACAAATATATATGTAAAACAAACTTAACTGACCTTTTCTACACACACATCTTCAGCAGCAATGTGAAAAATGCTATCCATCAGTTGAAAGACTGAAAGTAAATCATTGCAGTTTTACAAAACAAGAGTCTTTAGTTACAGTATGTGAAGTATCTTATTGCATTTGATCGTCTTATTTAGGAGCTTTATTTACACAAGGTGAAGTCCTTGGGCTCACTTTACCTACAGCTTGGTTCTTCTATTATAGCCACATACAATCTGCATTTAATGTTCTCCAAGTTAAGTTTAAGCCTAATAAAAACAGTTTAGTCGAACAAAAAAACTAAGGCAAAAAGAATTAATGTATTTCGGAATCAAAATACCGTAATAATATTTGCTGATTAAAGGTCATTTCAGCTTCCAGCACAGAAAAACTACAGTGCTATTTAATGTTACTTAGTTCAACCATGAGCTGCAAACTCTGTAAATAAAAGACAATAGCGTTATAGTTCTGGATCATATTTTTTTATTGAAAATTTACATCAATGGAATCAAACTAAAGTAAGATATTTAATTATTTGTAGTGTGGGAGAGTTTTTGACTACAAGAGGTGATGACTGATACTAGAAAAATGTATGGCATTTTTTGACACCAAAATGTTACTTTACACCCAGAGAGTCACGTCCAAAGGTCATAGGTAATAAACAACAGGTCTCCACTTCAATACACAAAATATATCCTTATAAATTATACAAATGCATGAGTATCTTTTTAACACTCCCATCTGGGTTTCAGTTCAACTCCATCTTATACTAATATTTGGCAAAGGGAGTTGAAAACATAGGACAGAGCAAATATACAATAATAATATGCACCATTTGAAGAAAAACAGCAATGTAGTTGAAATAGACTGCAAAATTGAATCATTAGGGGGTAAAAACAAGCAAGTCAAAAGTCAAAGATCACAGCAGTAATGAAATTAAAAAGATGCATGCAAAAAAAAATATAGAACAGGCTGGTGAATATTAAAGCACAATGTGTAACAAAAGGCCATTACATGTGACCTCCATGGTATTTAACAGCGACATGTAAACATGGGCACCATCAAATGAAGTGCTAAGTAGAAATATTGCTTTGGATTTTTCACGAGTATGACTCTTAATTTAATTTTAATGTTCATAAAACCAGAAAGCAGGAGATATACATTTTTAACTGAATAGATTTAAGAAAAACAACATGATTACTCATAATCTTCATAACACATTACACATAGTGCATTAAGTGCTTCTGTCCTCGATGAGTTTGTTTTTTAAATAAGCAAGCTTTGATGTATATCTAATAAGGAATAGTTAGAAATGTTTAAAGAAGGCTTGCATGAAGCCCTTGTCCACAGTCAGTTTATTACCTATGTGTTCAGCACATTCAGACATAAACATACTAACTGGTCGAGGCAGCGGTAGACCAGGGACAGCCATGTTTTAGTCAATGGATTCTGGTGGAGAGTGCATCCATGTAAAAACCAACATCAGTTCCCATTCGAGAATGGCTGTGTGACTACTAGTGGCATAAATAGGTAGCTAAAATTCGGCCCCTGTCCACACCAGTACATTGCTTAGCTTTATTTTCATTCCAACTGTGTTTCTCCAAACTGGAGACGTGTATATGTACTGTAGGATACACTGAGTGTGGAGAAGTACTTGATAAAACCCAACTTAAAAACATCAAAACTCTCCTTTTAAATGTGCACATTGTACTTATAATCGTATTGAAAAGACTAGTGCATAGTGCAAGATGAAATAGTGATTTAACCTGTGAGTCCTGTCAATGATTGAACAACACCTTGTATTTACTACAAGAGTCTCTTTATATACATTAAGACATAAAAGATTTAAACTGTGCCCGGTTCCCAACCAGCGTGGGTTTAGAGCTTCACTAGGTGGTCAGAAATACCATGCCAGTCCACATAAGGCCATATTCAACAAAAAGAGATGCGATGGGGGGGGGGGGGGGGGAATAAAAAAGGGTTGATACAGTGAGGAAAAAACGGGAAGAGGTAAAGGGTGCTTAGGTCTTGCCGAAGCTGCATCCCCTCTTCAGTTGGTCAAGAGAGATTAAAAAAAGCTAAGAGACAAAGAGAGAGAAAGCCAGCAGTTAGAGGGGTGGAAAAGCAGAAAATCATGGGTCAGGTTTGAGATTTAGCAGTTCATCTAATATCAAGCAGAAAATAGATTTACGTTTGATTATCACAACATAAATTAGGTGGTAGAAATCCCTGGGATAAAACATCCTGAGTTATTATTGTGATTATATTGTGCCCATTAATGATTGTCTTCTCCTCTGTGGTCCATTTAAATGAGAAAAAAAGTTATTAATTATCCAAATATGCCAATAAATAAACAAGTGCACATAATAAAGAGGAAAAAAGTGTTAGTCACATCAAAACACAAACAGTGCACGTATAAACAAAAGCAAAAGCACAAGAAGCAAGAATTAGATTGCTGGGGGTGAGGTTAGAGCTGCAGCGAAACACACATTAATTCAAATGATAGCAGAGCAGGTAATGATTAAGAAACCCTGTAGCCCGGGGTCCACAAAGCCGCTGGTCACATTTGGGGTACTCAGTACCCACAAAGGCCGCTCCCTCAGCAAAGCTTGAGGGCTGAGGAGCTACTCAGTGCAGAGCCAGGGATTACTGCAAAGGAAAGTGAAACCACACACACCAGTGAGCCGAGGATTAGGACGAGGGAGAGGCTCTTTCTCTCGATGTATTTTGACCCTGGAATTATGTGGAAAGTGTTTTTTATGCAGCAATGTCTTGAATCCAAAACGGTGTTGTCTTTCAAGAGACAATAATTGCAACCTTGAAGTGGTGAAAAACCAGGAATAACTGATGAATTTCCTGCCTCATTATGCAAATCAAGCATTCCCACTATCCCCATTTGGTCTCCTACTTTACAGCAATATTTGTCATACACAATGATTATGGCCACAGTTGTTATATTTGGTGAAAAATTGGCCTTTATTTCTTTAAAGATAATATTTGTTTTGTGTGTAACACTGATACAAACAACACCGGTCCCTGCAGGACAATGTGGACATCAAGATGATTGACTTTCAAATGTGCCTTCATTAGTAAGTCAAGTTAAAAAGAAAGTTACAATTGCACTGACAAAATTAATATTTATATACTTTATAAAACATCACATTTGGGTATAAAAAAAAGTGCAAATGTGAAAGCTAATACATGTATGCACATAATACATGACAATAAATGAGGTATGGGAGAAGTGGCAAAGAGATTAGGCTCACTAACTACTCATGCATCTGGATAGAGTGAAACAGGATCAGCACAGGGACATAAGTAATACAACTAATTCTTTTATGGTTTGAATTGTTATGCATTCAATCAATGCATCGGGACTAAAATCTTAAAGATCTTATAACTTGAAATGAATAAGAAACCAAATGTATGGTATATGCTGTATAAAAACACCCAAAAATGTGTTTGTGTGCATTTATGTGTGGATATGCCTCCAAATTTAAACACAGGGGGAAAATAAATATCACCCGAAGTTGTCACGTGAATTCTTTGGTTTTTGTCTACCCTGAGCTGGATCCCAAGCCAATGACTAAATGATAAAAAAAATGATGTTGGTAATTTTAGAAGTCACTGAGATGATTGTCCTTTTATCTAAAGATGGATCAACGTTAAACTAATCCATCATCAGATCAGATCTTTGACCGCTCTTCAAACTCTCCCTGCTCCCCGATGCCTGTTTCACTTTACCCTCAACACATTTCTGCCCATCACAAAGGTAGTCATGTATGTTAATATGTTTTTAAAAGCTCACTCCATCATGCAATTAATCTTTGAATACAAAACATGGAATGCATTATTTTGTAAATGTGTATAAAAAGACAAGCCAAATAACTGCTTGTATAAACCGTATACCATACAAGCATCATTCAGCAAAATAAACACAAAGTGATGTCACACTGATAGCAATGCCCAGCGTCTTCCAGAGAGCAGGGGGGGCATGTGCGGAGGGTCGAATTATGGGGGATGCGTGAGGGTGAGGGTGGGGAAGGATGGGGCTCTGTAAAAAAAGATGATGGGGTGGAAACTCATTCACAGCAGGACGGCCACAAGGGAGCACTTTTTCTACAGGAATCCTAAGCTGGAAATGAGAGAGAATGGCTGTTAATGCTTCCTTTGAGTTAAATCATCAACACTGTTTCACATGGGTGACATCACATCAACTTTCGTGACCAGATTAGAGGAGATCGTGCTTTCAAGGCAACTCAAAAAAAAAAAAGTTTAGCAGTTAGGGTGCAAGTACAGTCATCTATTTCTTGGAATTATTTAGTTTTTTTTAGAGGTTTTTTCCTGTCTTAACTTTAAACAATGTGTCCAATTGTCTTCCTCATCAAACAGCAGCTTGTTTGCATCTATTTTAACAGTCCTGGGCGGCTTGAGGAGTTTACAGATTGCAAGACAGATGTCTTTGTCCTGTTCGACCCTCCCCAGCGGTTGAGTCTCAAGAACATCTGCCCTCTGTGGATTTGGCTTATGTATCCACTCAACAAGGAGGGTCGTCATATGGCTGCGAGATCAACAAAACATTTCATCTACACAAACAGCGCTGAGCCCTGAGGGTGTTTGCTGCTCTGCTGTGACCTCACTTCAGCTTTGAATGGCTCTTTGTGCGATCCATTCGCGAGTGGGAAAGGACATTTGAGAGCCACAAAAAAGACACTGTTGTGGGTTTTGGGAGGCAGATGGGGCAGTATATCAAATGGGTGTATGGGGATCTAATAAACTGGCTGATTTAGCAAGCAGCACAAGGACGGTAAACACTGCCAGCTCAAGGATATGATCGACACTGATGTTAGCAAGGATATACTTTAGGCCTGCTCAAATACATGAATAACTGTGTCCATTTATCATAATGTAGCACATTTAGATAACTTTAGAGCACATTACATGCATTTTAATTTAGATAGTAGTTTCTAAAGTTTGAAAAACGTTATTGAATATAGATAAATATTTAAATACTCAGTCTGTTCTAAATTTAGACCAGGTGCAGGAAACCAATGAAGAACAAGAATGGAGTGTAGCTGCAGAATGGATTAACTCTTTAGACATTTGGTAGTGTAGAAATGTTGCCAGTTTAAAGGACCTTTTACAGGGTTCCTGATGTCTACGGCAAGTCAAATCAAAGACTTTGTTATTCCTCTTTAAATGAAATGTAATTTCCATTTTACAATCAAATGTAATTGTTAGATACAATGTCAGAAAATCTAAGCTAAAAACCTACTTTCCATGTCATAGCAGACTTGATTTATCGAATGTTATACAGATTTTAAGTCTTTATTCCTACATTAATGCCTTTTATGAATTTATAGCAATATTTCACATTATATCTGTATTCATGTACATGTCATAAATTGAAGTTGAATATCTTTTTTAGTTATATTTTGTAGGTGGTGTCTTACCAGAACAGATGCCCCATGCAGCATGCAGCAAGTGTAGGAGGAGTTAACTGGAAAACATTACGGATGCAACATAGGTGACACATGCACTCACAGGACAGATTTACAAGCAGTCATCAATATCTGTGTCGACTGGGAACTGAAGAAAACACTGACAGATAAACAAACATTATCTGTGTTAACGCTTGAAGTGAAAGTCAGTTTTAATCAGTGTTCCACAGTCAAAGTTGCACAGCGGCCCCTTTAGGAAGAGAAAAATGTATCCAGGCAGAGCTCATAAAGAAAAGAAGTGGCTGTGAAGAAAAAAAAATTAACAACAGGGAAGAAAAATAAAGCAACAAGAACCTTCTCAGTGCAAGTGTCTTCTTCCTTTTTTAACAGGCACGCCGTCACATCAGCTTCAACACAAAACCAGCAGTTGATTACCAACAGGAAGCGACCCACAAACACATACCTCAACCACACGACACACTTCTGGCTTCTAACACTGACTCTCAGCTGGAAAACAGTCTCATGCTCTCATGGCATAATGAAACTATTGGTATAAACTGTCGGGGAAACACGCACTGTCAAATAGTTTCCACTTAAACAAATATGAACTTTATTTAAAAAAAAAAAAAGACTTAATTTGGCATTTCCTTTTTTCAAGCTAATGGAACAGTCCAGTAATTGTTGACAGTTTTTCATTTCATGATGATGATTTCTGATTGTTGGCAACTTTTCAACTATTTAGATGACGATAGGGAGTCATTTTCACCAGTCCCCCCCCCCCCCACCCTCCGTTATTATATAGAGGGGGAACTGGAGCACTCTACTAAAGAGAGGAGTGACAAGCCTTGAGCTTAACCCGAGCCTTTGACTACTGTAAAGCATTAAATGATGCAAATATAGGGCGGAATATTAACGAGTGCTGACAGAGAAACCACTAAGCGCTTATTGATATTAGAGGAACAGACGGAAAGGAAGTTCTGTCAGCACAAAGTGAAATAAATGCTTAATGAGTTTGCATTTCTGTCAGGATCAAGCTACATATTTCATTCTATTGCACAACATGAAGGCCCCAATGGCTTTACAACACACAACTTCTCACACAGTGGCAGCAATATTTATGTACTTATTTGGCAAATGCTCAACACTGTAAAATGTCAATGTAATTACATGCGGTCTTGTTCGTCCCAGCTCCAGAGTATCCAGACTTTTCAATCCTTATACAACTGGAGGTGGTCTGAAGCCCCTAACATGTATGGATAGATGTGAGGAAGGCACAGGAAGTAGAGAGCAATACTTACTTTTTCCTCTCTTTGTCCCTCTTGAGTGTGGTGGAGCCCCCTGCCTGCTGGGCCTGGTTCTGCAAGAGCTCTGCGGCAGTCTTTTTCTGTTTGAACATGTTGAGCTCGTCGTCCAGGGACTTCTTCTTGTCCTCCAGTTTTTTCTTCTCGTCCTGGTGGAGCTTCTTCAGACGGTCAAACTTCTCGTGCAGCTATCGCGAGACAAACAACGCTTTGTGTTATTAAAGACATGGGCAAACTTCCTTTAACAAGTGATGATCATGATACTTAAGAGGCACCTCTTTCTCAGCTTCTTTGAGCTCAGCCTCCTTCTCTTTCACTCTTTGGACAAACATTTGTCTCATTTCTTCCTCCTTTTTCTGCAGTTCCCCCATGAACTCGTTCCTCTTTGCTTCATATGTCTCCTGCAGACTGACAAACGGACACAGGAGTAAAAAAAAAAATAAACAGACAAAGACAACAAGACACAAACTGGTCAAATCTAGCAAAATTAAATGTCAATGATATATGGATTTAAAAAAATGCTAGTTAAAAAAAAGAGAGCAAAACATCAATAGGCAGAGCTCCGGCTATATGGGAGCAGTCTCTCTCCAATTTACCTAAAGGGCTTGCTGTCAGGGTCTGTGTCCTTGAAGCCCATCTCCTCCAGTTTGCAGCGGCGGTAGAGCTCATAATGACGGGTGTGCGTCTGCTCTCGCAGGTCCTCCATGTTCACTCTGATCAGCATTTCTCGCAGCTTGACGAAAGTCACAGTGATTCTCATTTTCCACTGTGAAAGACACACATCATGGAGAGACACATGGCATCCTATTCATTATGTATTATGCAATAGTGTTCAGAGGTGAAAACAGATACTACTACAGCCGCAGTTACAGGCTGGCTTTTGAAAAATCAATCTACAGAAAATTCATAATTGTATGGATGAAAAGTAATTTTTATGCAACAATGGCGGCATATGCAGTTTTTAGCCTCTCAAATCTGCTTTTCTGTTTTATTTCCTATTAAACGAAATCACTGTGGGGTTTGGACTAACAAAACAAGGTATTTCCAGCCATCCTCTTGGACTTTGAGGAACTTGGTTGCATATTTATAACTATTTTCAGACATTTTAAAGACCAAACAATTAATTGATGAGATATGAAGCAGATGAAGCTGCTAGCTACCTTAGTAAAGTGAGCCTTATATCTCTAGCATCAAATACAATTTTGATTCCAACAAATGACCCTAATGATTTATAACTTGAGAGTATTTTCCAGAACAGAAAAGTGTTCATGTCCTGTGGCTTGTCTATTGATTGTGAAACTGAACTGAGCTCCACACTCCCTCAGATTGTGTGACAACATGTGAGTTCACTATGCACGCACATATTCGCTCTGGTAAACAGATCCAATGATAAATAAAGCCTCTGGACAGAAATATCCTACAGAGCAGTTTGTAAGTATTAGATTTCCTTGATTTTTGCTGCATTTCAAACAGATACAATGAGGTCAAAGGGTTGAGTTTCAGCTTGAGGGAAGTTTGTGGAAATGATAGCCCTATTTAGCCTCAGAGGATATGTATAGAAAGGGATACACTTTCACACATCTAAAGATGTGAAATTAAAACCCTAGAAGTAACGCTTCATCAAATGACAATGAGCCTCATGTGCAACAAGATATTTGAAAAGCGAAATTGCTGGAGTACGAAACGCCTAATTGTTCAATCAACATTAAATACGTCTATTCAAATATTTAGCAAATAGCATGAAGGTGTTATTCGAGAAAAAAAGGTGAATCATCCTAAGCCTGTTGCTTCCCCAGTGTGAGGATTTCCTGCTTCATGTCTGTATAAACTTAATGTAGGTTTCGTAATTGTGATGTTTCAGATCTACACTCCATCTTTTTCATCATGTCAATACCAAATCAAAGAAACATTTTAAGCGACACAATAAGTCTTCATCTGCAGGAGTGCTAGATGAGGTTATAGAACTGCAGCAGCTTTGACGAGAGGGAGCGCATTCTCATTTCCTGTGCAGGATGTGACCTCAGCTTACCCTGCACGGTTCCCCAGGGGTACTGCCGGGCCTTCACCATCTTGTTCCCAATCTTCACTTCCTCCGTGCTCCCCACCACGGCAAATGGCAAATGGCTCTGTGTAGCAGACAGAAAAGCATTGTTGGTACTCTGTGAAAGGCACCTGAGAGCTGAGCAGGAGCTTTCAAATCCTTTCAAACACAACTGCACATTAACCAGCTGCAGTTCTACTCAGATTTCTCTGCTTACATGTTATTACACTAAAGTGCATCTAATTCATTCATGTTCACTTGCATACATACTTTTCTAAGCAGCATTATATCCCAAAGGGAAAAGAGAGAAACGTGTGTTATATTTATTATATAACTGGACCATTAGGTGCCTATTTTTATACACAGCAAGAAGCAGCTCATAGAGGAAGTGTATGACTTCTGAACAGAACAGGGTCATGATCAGAGCATAAAACAACAGCCTAGAGGCAGCATGCTAACACAATCAGTTGGGTAGGCCTTTCCACAGATCAGCCCTCGTAAACAGTCAAGTGAGTCTTGGCTCATCTGTCGGGGAACGCAGGCTCGTTCCCACACTGCAGCTTCCTGCAGAGTGAGCTGGCTGATTGCGCCGCTCTGAACAAACTCCTCCCTGCAAGAGGCGGCTTCCTGAACGCCTGAGTGCACACAGAGGAGGTCTGTCCTGATTCTGCATCACATGCTTTTTTGCCGGTAACGCATAACTGGAATTATAGTAAACACAGATAAAAGCGAGAAGAAGTATGATACAGAAATCAGTCCATGAACACAGAACTGGTCAGGTGGAATTCATTGTGCGTGACTTCATATTGGTAGATAAAAATAAACTGGGTCAAACAGCATCACAAAACATCTTCACATCATTTGAATGTTTGTGTCTTATTGTGCAAGTGTGTATGTTGCTGTGTGTTGTACGAAATAAAATGCTACAGATGGTGAAAGTAAAAATCCCCCATGCCCATAATGACACATTTATTTTAACACACTTTTGTCTTGGAATCAAAAGTGTGAAAGCACAGATTGGATAAATGTATATTTACAGTAAATCGTAAAAGAATATCAATTAATTCTTAAAGAATTTTGATGAATTGATCTTCCGTACTCTATATTTATTTAATGAAATGAGCTGTGTGAAACATGTGAAGTAGATTGAAATGTAGCTTTTGAGCTCACGTTCATGGTGGAGTTGATCTCGGCCACAGACTCGTCATCAGTGGGGAACTGGTAGATCTGCACTCCGTTGCTCACCAGCTCGCTGGTGATTTTGATTTTAAACTTGGCCAGCTCGCTCTTGGAGATGGCGTCCGACTTGGCAACGATTGGGATAATGTTGACCTGCAGTTGACAAATAAGAAAGAATTTGGATTGTTGTTCTGAACAGAAAAGAATTCACAGCAAACACGTGCATCGAAGTATCGATTATTAACACAACAAAGTATTTCAGTCTCAAAAGAACCGTAGGAATTTTATGCTCATCGTGTCCTACCCCTTTTTGATATTTATATAGACACGCAATTTTAAACAAAAGTACTTTGACACAACGACATGGTGCCGTCAACAATTTCAGATATGCAGCCTAGAACTATGTCTTTCTGTTAATTTCCCACGCCTCCATTTATTAAGTTCAACTTCAGAAAGGAGTGGATTCTAAAAAAGGGCAAAATAAACATTGCAAGTTAGATAAGGCTGGTGTTCTAGAAGTAGTAGCCTCAACTGAACAGCATTCAGGTTTAGTAATGGAATAAAAAACACATAACTATGTATTTTGTGCTTTCAATCAGTTGTTGCCCAGGATTGTAGAAAATATTTAAAGTACAATTTCCTTATAGAATGGGTACTGAACATCTCTTATCATTCAACACCTCACAGTACCTCTATCTAGTGCCAGGCCTTTGTGGATTGCAGACAATTACACATTCTTAAGAACAGCGTTAAAAATAGTAAATGCGGCAAAGGGAGCAGCAGGCTTCCATCTCCTGCTCCATATCACTTCAAAGCTCTCCAAAAAAGGTGTTTGTAACAGTCAGACTCAAATGATTTCGACAGCAAGTATGCTATTCATGTTATCCAAACAGGGAAATGGGTCATTCTTATATGAGCGTACACTTGCCGATAAAAAAAATAAGACTTTTCCTCCCACACAACTATTTTCTACAAGTCCTGTCGCCGACACAATTGGCTCTCCAACTGGGGGCCCCTTTAACTAACAAGGGGTTAGGGTTAGGTTTACATCACCCCTGAGTGTAGTAAGGATTCAGCTTGGTTTAGGACACTATTAGAGTATTGTTTAAGCCCCCCCTCCCTTAGGTGGATGTGTACACAGGGGAGGATGCTTTCTGGATCACGCTGTGGTGAGCACTTGCCAGAGGGATCAGCTGCTCTGGCAAACACTGAGCCGACTCTTTCTACAGAAGCCAGGAGGTCCATGCAAATAAACCACTGTGGAAAGGCCCTCTCACAGAAAAACGAGGAGGCAGTCACTGAGCTGACTGCATTTCACAGCTGACCTACACCGACGCACTAACACGAACAGAGCCAATTTGCAAGCGGGCAGATGGCCTAGAAAGACTTTATGATCCATGACTAGAGTAGATAAATAAAATGCCATACACAACAATGCAGGGCCAAAGGCTTTACCTACAGTATATCTGTGACACGTTACAGTAAGTCTATTCATGTTTCTGAGGCATTATAATAGTTATATTTCAGCACCATGTTGCTGCATTGCAACTATCCCTCTCATTTAACGCTAAAATTGAAAGTGGGTCTCTGAAAAAGATGTCTCCTAGATTCAAATATAGGTATATCTTACTGAAAGCTTAAATACATAAAAACGTCTTCTTGCTGATAATGATAATAGTGAGGCTCACCTTGCTATCGAGTTTCTTCATGGTCACCAAGTCCAGGGATTTGAGCGAGTGCCCCTGTGGGTGCTATAAAATAAAGACACGCGTGGATGCGTGTGTCGTGGTAGCTGTGTAGCGTGCGCTTGATTTTCAGCTCCTCTTGTAGATATGCTTCAAACTGGGCATCGATGAACTCCACGATAGACTTGTAGCTGTCAGAAAAAGCAGAAACAGGGACGTTGTTTTGAGCAAACCGTATTTTCTTTGGATACACTGCTATATCATCTCATATCCTTTCCTATTATTTAATACAACATGTTTCACACTTGGCTGGAAGTAGACACACTGATCCTTTTTGGTTTCTTGCCCTAAAATCGATGTGCTTTTTAAATGTTTAAGCATCCAGGCAACCCTTATGGCCTTGACTTCAATTCATCAAGATCTTTATTTTTTTTCCGGATTGCTCTTTGAAATTAAAAGGGATGCGAATTCATTTTCAATTAATAGACTTATACAATAACTTTATATGACCTGAAAAAGAGAGCAAACAAAAGGATACGTGCCTTAGAAAATTGCAGAGAAAGAGGTTTGACCCCATACATTAAGAGTCCAGGGGGCTTAACCCCTCCCACCACACACACACAAACAAACTGACACAAACACACACAGCTTGTGTGCATGCCAGAGGACTTTCTGCCAGGGGCGGTTCTCATGGCAATGTCCGTGTGTAAACTGCAGTAAGTCTAAGTTACTTCCTCTATGATTTGCAATTTGATACTAAACAAAGTGTGAAACCTGGAAATATCCGCAGCCTTCCCATAAGAGAGAGCTCACAGAGTTGGAGCTCGAATGACATCTCGCCCTAAACTGACCTCAGCAGCAGAGTTAGCAATTAGGTTATGGATGGTAAGCTCGGTACAGTATTTTATGTTTGATGAAATAGTTTCAGAGGTTGTCTACAGCGGTCTTGTTTAAATACTAGGGAAACAAACTAATATACATGTTCTTTCTGTCGTAAAAATGTACAACAGAACTGCTGAGGAAACAGAGAAGGGGACCTGACTCAACATTTTTTGGGTACAATTTAATCAGGATCAGGACTGAATGAAACCGGAGCTCCAAAAATGTTCAGAGCTCTCACAGATTCATTGTATGTGAGGAATTTGGTCGGCACGATCAGGTGTGTATTTTTCGTTACTGCTCACAAAGAGTCTGTCAGTTTTCGGTGATCAAACCTACTGTAAACTGGGACCAGTGTCCAGTAAGTTTTACCTGTCTTCCTTGTTTATTTGGTCTCCGAATCCCACCGTGTTGACGACGGTGAGTTTGAGGCGCACATTACTCTCCTGGAGCTCGTAGGTGTTGGACTTGAGCGTGACTCCCGGCTGGTTGTGCTGGGTGGGCTCGCCCTCAAACTTGGTGTTGAACAACGTGTCCATGAGGGTGGATTTTCCCAGACCCGTCTCACCTAGAAAACACAAGGGATAATGCCTCATGTTACTGGGATCCCACAAAGCTTGACTATGGTTTCCTTCAAACTAAAATGTCTGCTTCAACTCCACTAACACGGCAAGGTCTATCATTTTTAAAGATACACAGCGTCTAGAGTATGCACTATCGAATAATACGTTAACAGTTGCTTGTAAACCAATACAAAAATTTAAAAAATCAGACAATGTTAATGTGTTAAAGATCCAAGCAATTTTATATGCGAGATGTTTCCAACAGACATCTTTGTCAGGCTATTTTTATTAGTGTTTATCCCTTTACCCTGCATCCCTCCAAATGATCAGATATTTAATAATCTTGACAGATGGTCAGCTTCGATCGAATGTAACCTTAAGGTCACTTTTATTGCAAATCAAAAGATGCATTGATTTAGTTTAGTTTTTCTTGTGAAGCATAAATAGAATATAATTGCATTCTGTTGTGCAGCCCAGTGCTGTAGAGTGACAATGAATGACATTTGAAGAACTCTAAACTGTTACTTATAAAATAGATTAAATTTGACATTTTGAAGATGCTCCAAGATAAACATATAATTTCCAAAAGAGCAGAAGGAGAGGCTTGTTATCTCCTGAAGTATCCTAACATCCATTCACTTTGAGGCAGTCAGATGACTCAGATACAGAGCTCCCTGCGTAAGAATTTCTATTTTTATTCATCTCAGCCTGACCTACAATCTAAACATGTTAGCCTATTTTAATAGGATATCTCTGTATGATCCAAATCTTATCTTTCCCTCATAATCCAGAGAACTGATGCATCAACAGTCCCTCTGCCCGTTGCTGACCTCAGTTTTAGTAAGCCTCTCATGCCGAAGGCAATTTGGCAAACTAGAAACTAAGGGGTAAACAGGAAAGAGTTGCAATCCAATCCTAAATAACTAACCCTGTGCAGTAATGTCAGTCATCTTTTAGCCCAATGGAAACTAACATCTCCACATATTTTGATTCCCTCTTCGAAATGTAAACCACAACCAAATTATACAAATCACAAGATCACTTGTCTTTGCCTCAAGCAGTACTTGTACTTCTGTGACCCGCTGCACTTGTGAGTCACACCATAGCATTTACCGTCCGCAACAAAGGATGCTCTCACTGTCTTGCATCATTTTTGGTTCCCTATTCTTGACTGGAGCTTAGAAATGGTAGTAATAGCACCAAATAAATATGTTTTGTTTAAATTATGAATAACACATCGCTGTCTGCTTTTTTGAATTTCACTAATACAGATATAAACAGACACGTCATGCCACTAGAAATGCCCAGCAGGCATTTACTTTCATGAAAATCTTTAAAATAAAAAGACACATATTGTAGTTATGTAACTAGACCTCTAAATAGGAACACATCCTAAAATAGATAGCCTACAATTGTCATGTTTGCTACTGCTGGTAGTAAAACATGAATACTGTATCATCACCAGAAATTTGATCTACAAAATATCCGTCTTCTAGAGTTTAGTGTGCTGGTGGCATGTCTTCATCTCTGCGTATACTAACATTAGAAGGTGTGATTGGGAAAACAAACCAAAACCAGAGGGAAAATCATATACAACATATCATGTTTCCATTGCTGCTTGGAGATTTGATGAGCCACTGAAATAACATACTATAATTCCAAGTAACTAATATAGTTTGACTGTGTGTGGCAGGCAGTAATGCAATGTTGCCTAAACATCTGAAGGTCTAACCAGCACTCATGTATACACATAAAGTGGGAAAATATAAGAAAAGCTTCTCAGTATACAGTGAAATGAAACAGCACTAAAAACAGCCATAAAGTTTTATCAACGCCCATCTAATAAAAAAAGGTTCAACACAGACTGAAGTTCATCGCCTGCAAAAATCTCGGATTTATTGCGGGACTGTTGTATTAGATTTCCTTAGTTGTATTTGAGTGCATCTAATAAAAAGGTACCGGAATGTATTTGAGTGAATAATCCAAGCACTTATTGAAGCTGAACAGACTTGTCCGTATAAAACATTCCAGGCAACATTTTTAAGTGTTCCCACAAATCCAGCAAAAGACTTGCTGTGTTAAGTGCGACAGCCATGCTGATAAAAATACTTAAATTAAATAATGAATTTCCTATCTGAACCCAGAGCATCTTACTCATCATGGTAGCCAATGCTGACTTGCCTGAAGGAATCTAAGCGCATCAAATACTGAGCATCATGCTTAGCATCTTGTGGCAAAGCCTGACTTTCATTGAAGCAAATAAGTCGTCTTTTAGCCCAAGGAGAAAGAGAGAGAGAGTAAAAGCATTTTCATGCATGACATACTCACCAACACAGAGGATGTTGAAGCAGAATCCGTGGTTGACAGACTTATTGACCAACTGGTCAGGCATGCTATCAAAGCCGACATGGCCTGCCAGAGGGACAGCGCGAGCACCTTCACCCTAAAATCAAAGGAAATCAAAAGCATGTCAGTGACACTGCATTAATGTGCCTTGTTGGGGCACTGTGTTCGCATTATTGTACACATGCACAGATTTCTATTGAACACTCTATAATTAAGATGTAAAGGTTTTCCTTTGGATAAATAACATTGTTTTACCAAATAACTTCATTTTTAGATCATTAACACACGTTCCACCATCTTTGCTCAAGGTCTTAGAGTCTGACTTCAGGTGCAATGTTGCTCACTTCCTGTTTGCTGAGCAGTTACTTTCTTCCCACAGACGAGACGAGTAACAAACCACAATGTACATATATGGAAAGGCATTGTCGTTTGTGTCAAGATAAATGAAAACAAATATAACTAAAAGCTGATTGTTGAGTCAAATTAATACAGCAAGCATTTTGGGTTATAGTGGTTTCACTTTGATTTGAACCCTTAAACTCGATATTTTTGGCCAGTTGCACTTCCCTTTCAATCTACTTTAACTCTGTTTGTCCACAGCCTATATCTGGACCAGAGTGACACCAAAGACCAATGTGTAAAAGCACTGTTGTTACATGTGTGTGTGGGCGGGTGGCTGCAGCAGAGTATCTCAATCCCTACGAATCTCATTTCTGCAGCCCACGTCTACATTATGAGGTGCAGGAAAGCAAAGAATTTAGATTATATGGCAAAGCAAGAGCTCTCAACCAGCTAAACCTCAGCCAACCAGCCATTATGTGGCTTAGCGTAACACACTGCTGCTTTCCAGTGTGGCTTTGACAGGAAAACATTCCGTTTGAGGGTCAGTTTAAAATAAACTGGTCGAACTGATGGTACTGGACAGTTGTGGATTATTTGGATAGTTGAAATTGGGTTTAAACAGCTGAGGGAGTGTTTGGAAAACTGGGGGGTATTGTGACTAAACAAATAGCGTTTCCTCTTCAGCTGCAAGTGCAACATTCCTGAAACATTTCCTGCTTTTAAAGACAATCACAGCCAAGTAACACACTTCATTTTCATTTAGTGTGGCCACAATGGATATCAAAGTGCAAAACCCTGCTATTCTGGGCACTTTTTTGGTGTAGTGGCTTTCTTTTCGACTTGGAAAAAAACAGGCACACTTTATACAATATTTCAAAAATTGCAGGGCCTAAATGCCCATGAATTTCTCCGTTTTGTCCATATTTTCTATGAACATAAGACAACGCCCGAACGAAAGTTAACGGGACTTGCATGAAACAACATAACGGAAATGTGCACCGTAGCTGAGCTGAAATGGGGGCGTTAAGAATGAATGGCCTACTACCGATGGCTTTAATATCGGTTAGCTAATAAGGGGTCTACTACAAAGTATTTAACACAGCACATTCAACAAAACACAATTTTGTTTGAAAGGTATTTTAAGTTAATCAGCACAGGAAATCCGAAGGCGTTAGCTTACAATAACGAAAATACCTGAATGAAGATATTTAAAAGAATGCAACGATGAGCAGGCCTTACTTTAAAACCGGATATTCTCAAAACATTTAAAATGCACCATCAGATGTGTGATAGCTAACCGCCACCACATGTCGTTTTATTAGCAACGTTACATTCAATTTGGGGTTCAATAAAACCACGAAACGCGGATGATAGCTTACGTTTACCTATGCTAAATTAAACTCTCCCACTTAAAGCTATAACTATATATTTTATTTTAGTGAGGCCAGCAAAGAAATAACAGGGATTTATGTTCATAGTGACAATGGCATCTACAGTAAAATGAGGCTACTCACCGCTTGCCTTGCTATCTCAGTTGACGCCATGGTGGTAGCTGCTAGGTGGAGGACGGAACATCTACTACTCTCTGTTAGCAAAAGAAGCTGCAACGTTCAAGTTACAACGAAAGATGGCCTATTTGGAATGAACCATTGTTCAAAGGGCTATTTTGGAATTATACTGTAATATGATAACAGTGCTGACATTGGACGTTATTCATTTATTATTTATATAAATATTCCAGCTCGTGTTTTCAATTTAAATGTGAAATTTTTTATGATTTGTTAAAAGCGCTACCCACGGATCTCCCCCACAGGATGCATTTATGGTGTCGTCCAGTGCGAACGGCAGTGAACCACAATCAATGAACGTTACAAACGGTTTTAATTACTTTGTGGTTAGTGTCAAAAACTCTCAGTATTAGAATTTGTTCATGTGACGTAAAATATTAAGTATATACGTATAAGATGTTCCCCCGTTTGATTATTTATTAACCTTTAATGTATCCATATGTAGTGCAAATTATTTTTTGGTAACGCCCATTCAAGTCATATGTGCCACACCGACCAATAGAAGGAGGGCAGTGAATTTTAAAAGGAGCCGCGGTCGCTCAGAAATTACGTTTAGATCATAACAACTCTCAGGTACGAGAGCCAAAACACCAACCGACAGCGAAAACAACACATTACCGAGGTAAAGTTAATGCTAACACTTGTGTACCAACGTTACTGTTACACTTTTGGTTAACACTTTTACGTTTTAGAAAATAAGATGGCTAACGCAAGCTAGCTAACTACGCTTTATTCTGCAATACTCTGAAAATGTGTCTGACATTTAGCTCAGCAACATTCATTAACTTCACCTCATTAAGTAAACGGAAAGTTAATCGATGTTAACCTTAATTAGTTGCCTGTCATGTGGCACTTTGTTGGTTGGTTGTGGTTAAATACGACTTTTTTAATATAAACTTTGAAGTAAGCTAATTATTGTTAGCATAATGATTGTTATGTCTGCAATGGTTTTTAACTTAACTTTTCCATGACAAACAAATAAAACGAAGCTTGAATAAATTGTGCCAAGTACAGAACATTCATCAAGACGGTCGAGTGAGTTGTGAAAGGAAAAACTAAATATTACCAGAGGATCAGTGCGTTTCGGTAATGGTAGCTACATCTGTTAAGTGCTGTTATACTGCCGTTAGCTATTAGTTGCAGTTCGCTCTACTGTGCCTAAATGTCAGATGTTGAGTAAACAGAGCCAACGTTTGACTATCAAAATTGTTTCCCATTTTCTGCTGATTCCATTACATCCCTGATTCAGCTCCAAAAGCATTAATGATGGTTTTGTTCCAAATGTCCCATTTAGTCTGCATGCACAAAAGAAGAACCATGTGAATGCAGCGTTACACATGTCTCTCTTGCTGTGTTTAAATGTCTGCCACAGCAAAGTCTCTTCCATGGTGATACATTATGTCCTGCAGTAGCTAATATAAGGTTGTGTTTTCAGGTACAATGGCCCACATATTCTTTGCTGAGCGAGAAAATGCAAGTCTTTACCCACCTACTATGAAGATGCGCCAGCGGCTTCAGTCTGCTCCAGGTATGAGAGGGCCAACCTTGTGATTTTTAAGATCTAATTTTTCATTTAGCAGTAATATTGATCCATATATAGAAACATGCTTTAACCTTTTGCCTTTCCCTCCCAACTAGAAAAACTTGGAACTCTTATAACTACCAAAGGTTTACACACGCCATCTGGCCGTAAAGCTTTTGGTACTGTGAACAAAAAGATTTCAACCCCTGCCATCAACACACAAGAGAAGAAAACCCTAAAATCACAGGTTGGAATAAACAGAAGTTACAATTTAAGAATGTGGTATCAGGCTTTCCTGTATTTCATGTCTCCATACCTCTAACAACACCTGTGTGGACACAATATGATGTTCCCTACAGGAAACCAAAGTCAAACATGCTTCAGAACAGAAGACCAAAGTTGAGGACTATGCGGAAATTGAAAAGGTCTTCCCTTATGACCCGCTAGGTAATCGCCACGTTCATCACTGACAGTTCTGTTAGAATCGGACACCATTCTAACAGAGATGAATCTTTATAAATTATTGGTATAAAAGACAGAGTTTATAGAACTTCCTCCTTTATTGGAATTGTAAAATGCTACTCAATCAGAAAGGACTTTGTGTAAAACCCTCTGCATCATCAGATTATCTTTGCGTCCTTGAGTCTAATAATGGCTTTCCCCGTCGGGACACGACTCATTGAGGCCCATCGGTGCATTAGAAAAATGTATATGTCACATAGGTTACTGGCTCATCATGTATAATGTTCATTCCCCCATGTGGGGGCTTTGTTACATTTTTTGAAATGTGAATTTATTTTTATTTTTTCAGAGTTTGAGAGGTACAGCATACCTGAGGACTTAATTCCTCTCGGTAGCTTTGCTCTGCCTGGACTGGCCTGTTTCCCACAAGCTCCAGTGCTGTTTGAGGAGGACTTGGAGAAGTTTGACCCACTTCCAAACCTGTCACCTGTAAAAATGCCAAATCATTCAGGTATTGACTTCAAAACTATATTTATGGATTCAAAGACCTGAGCATTATTCAGTGTTACATACTATACTATGAAGCATAGGGTGGACACACCCTAATCACAGTATATGTAATTTATTCCACAACAACAATTGTGATGACTGAGAAATGTTTCCATTATGATATTATCACGTTTTGGCTAATGCATCAATTTAAATAATTGACAATTAATGGCTAATAAAAAAATGATATACTTTATAAGAGGGTTGGGGTAATGTTATCTTTTGTGACGGAGTAAGCTTTTAATGACCACATGCAGCATTGAATAAGATGCTATTGCCTTGCAGGTTTAGCCATTAAGTATGGTGCAGCGCAGGTATCATTAATCTACTGTATGATTAACTTTGCTGTATTTTCCCTCTCCAGATTATTGCCCAGCACTGGACGCCTTTCTACAAACACTTGATGAGCTGACTGTTGAACTTCCTCCAGAAAATTTTACTGACTAAATGTTGATGCCTGTTTGTTATTGTGATTACATTTTTACTGAAATAAAGTTTTGATCTGTCACTTTTATCTCTTGTGTTTGCTCTGCAGTGTTTCTTTATAATTGGTGACGGGTTGGTTGTGTCAACGGAGTAACGCTGTTTTTACTTCCTGCTTTTGAATTCCATCAGTAGTCACATGTGAGGCAGTCTCCCTATTGGTGTTGCCTGAGATTAAAATGAACTTTGGCTCAGTTCCTCTTGAAAGGAAAAAGAGGATATCAACTTGGCTCTAGCTCAGCATTTGTGAGGAACACTTTAACTATAAATCTATATTCTGTCTTCAAGCACAACAGTGGGAGGGGAACACTAAGGGTCAATGATCGACACAGTTGGAGAGACTGCACCTTGGACACAGAACAGGTGAGTGGAGGCAGCTGGATACTGACGATTCAAACTGATATTTGTTGGTTGACATAAATCGTACGAAAGGAATGCATTCTTGTGAAACATACTTGCAAAATGAGGAACTTGACTTCTTTGTGTTTCAAGACTTAACAATTTAATACCTGGGTATTTTACATGTTTAGACGTGAGTTCATATTAATAAACAGTTTCCTCCCATTTCACAGGAATGAGTCCAGAGTGGAGAGAAATTGTCCCAAGTTTATAAATTGAGATATCGTCGGGGTGTTGTCTAAAATAAAGGAAGGAGTGTTGAGCTCAGTCGAGCAGCATGAATGAGAGCAGATCGGCTGAAACTGGCTGTGAACCAGCGGTCAGTAAAACCGACGCCCACGGCAGCAGGAGGTCCAGACAAGGCACCGTTGTGGAGCGACTCTCGAGGTATGGCATGCAGGTCATGCCCAGTGCTTTCCAGCGTAGGTCGCGGCTGCAGAGGCAGCTGGAGGTCACGGATAGCTACGAACCGGGAGCACTTTTGAAGGAGGCTTCGGAGAGAAGCTCTCTCACACCCGCGATGCGTAAAAAATACCTGAAAGATTTGCTTTTGAGCAACCCGTCGCACAGCGGGTTTAGCAGCGTGCTGTCACAGACCTACAGTGTGTCCTCCGAGCAGGACGCAGCAGACTGGGCGTTGTATCCGATGGAGCACGCCTGGATGTTGTCTGCAGTGGAGGGAAACTATGAAACCCTGCTGGAGTACATCTCCGAGGACCCCTATCTGTTGACCAGGAGGGATTTCATCAGCGGATACTCGGTGCTGCATTGGCTGGCCAAGAGAGGACAAGACGAGACTCTGCTCAAACTTTTGCGGTTCGCACAAGATGCAGGGATCGCACTGAATGTGAATGTGCGGGGCAGTGGCGGGCTGACCCCGCTGCATGTGGCCAGCCAGCATAGACACTTCATGGTCATCAAGCTGCTGGTCGGAGCCTTCAGTGCCAACGTAGATGCCATGGACTACAATGGGAAGAGAGCCTGGCAGTATTTGCCGGGAGACGCCCCGCCGGAGATGAAGGAGCTGCTGGGGACCTGGGATGATGAGCACAGCTGCGGAGGATGTGCGCAAAATGTCAATAAAAACGTCAACAACAACAGCGCTGGAGCAATGAACTTGACCGCATATGATGAGGTCGACCATGGAGAAACAGATGAGAAACACTCCTTTGACCGGACGAAGAGACGGGGTAGCTGGAGGTTTGGTTCTTTAAAGAAATTGCTACCATCCTTTTCATTTCTTCGAAAACAATGCTGAGTGGTTATGACAAGCCTTCAAATGTGAATTATTTTACATTCACTTCCTGCCTATATCTGTAACTGTCCTAGAGTAGGCTACTTTAGAGTGTTTATCAATATTAATTATTCTCTACTCTAGCAAGACTACACTTATTTCTAGTAACATGGATTCCAAAGAGATACGTTTGTCAATGACTTGAAATACTTTCACCTTATGCCTCAAAATACTTTGAATGAACTGCTCCTTACTCATTTCTACACTGAGGTCACTTACTGTGAGAAGGGGTCACCAAACAGATATGGCTTGTCATAAGGGATCATTACACCATTTTGACAATACTTGGTATAGGGCATCAATGTTGCTATTCACACTTCTGGAAAATAGTCCATTTGATGTACTGCACTCCAATAAATGAATGTCGTAACTCACTGAAGCCACCTAATAACGCCCACTGCCTGTACAGAGCCTTTTCTAAACAGGTCTTGCTGCCCCCCCAGCACTGCTTGTGTCAACAACTAAATGTTACGGATCCCTGATGTGGCACATTTTTTCCTAACTTTCAGCACTTGGGTAAACATTTCATCATAGGTCTTGCTACTAGATTACACTTCTTAGATAGCAGTGCTGTCTCTGGCACAAGCAACAAAGTCAGAGCTCAGATTCTAACCAACTACAAATAGCCACAGTCTTTCATAAACACAATTCAGAAGTATTTGCTGCTGTGTGGTCAAGCTTCTCGTTCTGCGGAGCTGCATCAGCATTACATGATGTTTTCTCAAAACACTCAGCCTGTAAATTGGATTAAAAAAGATGAACTACAGCCTCAGATCAAGTTTGATCACAGATGTTTTATTGTCAAACATGAGCATAACCAGAGTATCTGTAAAAAAAAACGGCTGCTGCTCCAGATAACATGGCTCCCCCACGGTCAGGCCCAGCAGTTGGAGGTCCTGGCAGATGTTGGGATGGAGGGGGGCTGGGATCCAGGGTCCCACATGTTTACAGGCCGAGCTTGGTCCTCCTCCAGTGTCTCCTCTTGGAGTTGTACCTGAAATCCAACATGACAGCAGGTTAGCAGTGTTCAAGTACTTGTGTATAATACAACTGTAATAGTGGACAATAAGGCTGCAACCAACACCATTTTCATTATAAAATGAATCTGCACTTTTTTTTTAAAGAATAGATTTGTGCAGTATAACATTTTGAGAATGCATTTAAAACTGTATATCGCAGTCTCTTCCTTCAAATCAAGGCGATGCCTTTTTAAAAGTATTGTCATCTAAAATCATTTAATATTGTGTACCAGGATTTGCATTTCAAATTTTAAAAACAGTCAAATTAAGGGCACGTTCAGTTGAAGCTAAGCAAATGATGTTGATGCTGCTCAAATTTCAAAAGGCCACCCTCTGGAGTAATATAGGTATAAATTAACTTCTGGGGTCAAAGTTACATGTATCATTTCTTTCCACATATGTTGCATAGAAGTCATTTAAGAATTACAGAAATCTACCAGGAAATAAATTCAGGGCAGAGCAGCCATTTGGGGCAAAGTGAACTGTTCAGCTACAGAGCATCCTCATCACCACCACGGTGAGCTGGATTTGAAGCTCTGCAGCAGAATGATACTCTCAGCAGGATTAATGACAGCACTCTACTGCAAGGAAGTGCTGCAATTGCAGACCTGCTTTACACACACACTTAATGGAAAACTCAACACTTAGGCCCATTTTAAAACATCTTTTGTTAAAAAGCACAACAACCTCTCATACAGGATTAAACAATCAGCAACACCTTTGGGGGATATTTGTTCTTTTGAATGCACAACAAACTTTACTGTTGAAGTTATGAGGTGAATATGATAAGATATCCAATGTTTTTTTTTACTGCATTGACAGTGTATCCAGTCCATAGAGCTTAAATGCTAATGTAATTTAACAGATTGAAATAAAACATCCATGTATGATGCAAAATTCTTTATGAAGATGGGATTTATTTAATACATTTACACGACTATAACTTGTTATCAGCTTACTAACGACATATTAGAAGGTCATTTTATTCAACTCTAGTACACACACGTTTTGACAGACAGCCACATAACATCTTTGAAGGACATTTTTCCCACCAATTTGCAACCCCATAATGATGTATGGTAGAGATTAGAAAGCGTTTAAAAGTAGTGTGACATGACATATTATAACCTACATTAATGAAAGTCTAAGAAGTGAAATGCTGGGACCACAGAATGACTTCAAATCCACTGTGTCCACATGTACAGACTGTTAGCCTTCCCAACATTACAGCTAGTAGGCACCACGCACAGTAACACAAAAAACACACGATAACCTTACCTGATCTTGTTTCCAGTCTTCATTCTGATCCACTGAGGAATGGGCCGATTTTGTTTCTGCTTCTTAGCGAGGAAGCGCTTGATCCTGAAAGTCTTGTGGGACGACTGGAGAAGACAACAAAGGCCGCAATTAACGCCACGTCACAAACATCCAAGATTACTTTTCAAAAGCTGCATGTCTATAAGTGTGGATAAGCACATATCAAGCAAGAGTGAACAAGCAATAACCTAGCATGTCTGCAGGAAGTTTAAGCTAACATGCGTAGCTCTACAGAGTGGGAACCGGCTAGCATTTTCTAGAAGCTATAAAGTCCTCGTATAGAATATTTTTAGAGAACATACAGCTTTATGTGGTACCCGTGATACATCTTTTAATCACACTACATATTGGTACAGTTTTACAGGGGATGTAGGCGAGGATGTTTAAAGATTTTGTATTTACCATTTTGCCCACAATCCTTTCCCGAACTATGGCGGTGGTCGAAGAGAAAGACGGATGTAGCGTCGGCGCTTTTATCCAATCAGCGTGCGACGACCAGCCGCCCGGGCTGCACGTTCTACAGACAGCGACACCAGGTGGAGGGTTTGTTCACCTGCATCCCAGGACCTTTAGGCGTGATGTGTGTTTACAGCACGGACTCTGGCTTGTGTTGTTGCACTCCGCTTCACAGTCCATGTTGGAAATTGAAGGACAGGAAAATGAAAATATAATGCTTGTGTTAAGGTAACCTATTGTGCTGAAGAGTTTCACCTCTTGTTCAGAGTTTATTAACAATTAATACATTGTGAAAATAAAATACATTGTTATTTACAAATCGCAGCTATTGTGACTTTCTTCGGTTATTTATATGGCATATATTCTGTAACGTAGATTATTTTCTATATTATATATATTCACCCTGACTCATGTGAGGTTTTCTTTTAATATTCGAATTTGTGATACATTTCACAGGCTATGAACTGGATGTATGTTTTTCTTCTATAACTTCAGAGGTACATGTACTATCCTTTGGTAAAGTATTGTATCTGATACTTAGGCACTTGTACTACGATAGGAACATTTCACTAGAATAGTTAATCCTAACTTTTCCAATATTTAGCTAATAAAAATATACTACTTAAAACCATTTGAAGTAGTTCTGGGCTGCTTTTAGAGACTCACATTTGGTCATGTACCACTGAAATATATCGCCAGCTAAAGCAGGATATAAAGAAATTGTGTGAGCATGAAAGAGGGGCTTGTGCTTAAACAATAATATTTAAATAATTCATTAAATTATTTAGTATTCCATTATAAGTGTATTCGGATGGTGTGTCAAAACTAAACTTCTACAGTGTTATGAATAAGCTCCAAGTCGCAAACTTAAAAAAAGAGGGAAAAAAGAAACAAAGGCATGTACATTTAAGCAAAGACCTTTTTTATTCCAGTCAAAAATTACTCCTGTACGTTTACATCATTTTCATGCTGTATTCAGTTTGGTGCATCACACATGTTTAAGGGGGAATTTCAGATTAGAAAAGGGGACGAAGGCCACAGGTTGATCCCTCTGATTGAAGTTGCATGCAGGCATAGCTGTCACATGGCAGTCTAGTCAGAAATGGCTATTTCTCCTCAGACACTGTATGAACAAAACACATGATCCCATAACACGTAAGTACAGACTATGTACTTCAGCATATGTTGTGACTATGACACAATATGAGAGTTACAGACTTTAATTGAAGTTCCCCAGGTAGAGGAAGGTTACTGTGTGTACACATGAAACTGAGCATGTAAGGGGTATAACAGAGTCTTATTTAAGACTACACATACAGATGGCATTGTTGACATATTGAGTGAGTGGTAAGTTGACAAATGTGATATGGATAAACATGTTGAAAGCCAATGTTTGCAACACTTAACATGAGAGAAACAATACTGACATAAGGTCACTTTAAGTTCATGTGGTCCAAGAAAGCTTTGGCTCCAGCTAATGTGCCCACCAGCCAAACTCTTTCCAAAGGTTACCGTTACCTTACATAACAAATAAAACTAAAGAGGGACACATTCAGGCACTGCTAGGCTCTGCAATCATTCTTCTGCCCCTGAGACTGGGAGAGCCGGATGCTTGAGCTGCAGTGAGCGTCACCCTGAGGCGCCACATTGCTGCTCCGAGCCTCACAGGCCTGTCTCCCCTCTCCTCACCAAACTTAAAATGCCATAAGTAGAAATCTGCTCAATCTTCTCCTTTGTCAGCCACTTTCTCTGTTTCGGTGTCTGGCTTCCTGTCTGCAGAGTTGGATTCGGCTCCTCCGCCTCGATTACGGCTTCTGGCCCCTGGCTGATACAGCTGAATCGCAGGTCGGTCCTGATTTAAGGAAACATCTTTCTTAGAAATTCATTTCATTACGTTGAGATGACACTTTTTTCTAAAGCGAGAGCAAAAATCCTGCAAGTACATTAGCTTTTAATAAACCAAACTTTTTAAAGTACTGGATACGGAAATAAGTGTTATTTAAGTATGTTTTTTCTTCATTTTAGTGGCCAGGCTGCAGTCAAACACTGAAAATGGTTGTAAAAATAAGTTGATTTGAAAGGCTAGAGTAAATGGGTTTAAATGAAAAAGGTTTGTTATCATAAACTAAAAATGTAAACTAATACAGTTAGGCTTTTCAGAGAAGAGTTAGACTGGCAGTATGCAATGCAAAGTATGTAGTATGCAGTACGTTAGAATGTGATAACCTTGTTTCGTAGCCGATCTCTTTTCAAGCTCTCCTCCTTCTTGTGGTCTTTGGCAGACCTCTCTGGCCTCTCAGAGCGAGTGGACTCTCCAGTGTGATCTCCCTTCTTCCTCTCAAAGACCCGCTCTTTATCTTTTTTACCCTCCTCCTCCCTCTTCTCCTTCCTGAAATTGTTCTCTCCATCCTGCCGCTCTCTCCTTCTCCGGCGGTCTTCGTCCTGTCGCCTGATGCGTTCCTTTTCCCTCTGTCGGCGCTCCTTCTCCCGCTCTCGATCGCGCTCTCTGTCTCGGTCTGGTTCGCGCTCCCGGAACTCTTTCCTCCCGTCTTCCTCACCTCTGTGGGAGAATCACAAATCCTGTTTGAGTATTCTGTTCAACAAGAGATATGTATTTTCAAAAACAATCTAACTGTAGCCACTAACTTCCTTCCTCGATCCTCCTTATTATCAATGTGCTGACGCCTCTTATGATCAGCACCTCCCATGGGTCTGTCCTCTTTATTTGGCCTCTCTGGTTTCTTGGCTTTTTCCTTGGGCTTCTCAGAATCAGCATTTTCACCTCTGTCTGGCTTCTTCAGGAGCTAAACATTGTAAAAAAAATAGGAGTCATCATGAAGTATTGGAGGAATCACATTTTTAAACAGCTTCAACTGACTGCAGCACACACCTTAATCTTTGGTTCTTCTTTCACTTGGTCCTTGTCTTTCTCAAGCGGTTTGTCAAGTCTCTTCATCTTATCGGTCTCTTTGCGCTTCCTTCTCTCCTCCTCCCTCCACTTGCGACGCTCCTCATCACGCAGACGCTTGCGTTCAAGCTCCCTCCTTCTTCTCTCTTCTTTCTTTTCCTCCCTGATTCTCTGAAAAGTGATCAAAGACAACATGAAGCCAGCCATGATCATGCAATTTTACGTTAATAACTTTAAAAAAATAGGGGAATTTACCTGTTTATTCTTCAGGAAGTCCAGCAGAGGTGTTGTTTTTTTGGCTTCAATAGAGAAAAAATATATGTCTGAATTCATCCTCCGAGAATAGTGTTCCAAAGATATACAAGATGTTTTGGATGCACTTTATAATGGAAGGGATTGTTAAACCTACCAACAAGTTCCTTTGATTTGGCCTCAATCTCTTCCAACAGGGTCTCAGGTGTTGATGCCAACTTGTCATCATCGCCGTTGTAAAATTCAAGAAACTTATTGTAATCAGGATCTGAAAGAAAATATACAACATATAAATAACAACACTTTGATGCTTCTGGGAAGACTACTTCTCTGTAGCTTAATAGAAATGTTAAGTATTTGAAAATGATAGAGTTGTTTCACAAAGACTAACACGAGACTTTTTTATAGGAAACAAATTAGATTTTTTGGTAGTAGGACAAAAGGTCAGACTAAACAGAACCATCACCAGATCTCTCTTTTCTATAACAACATAATCTTTACCGTCAGCAATTGTTCCACATTTTGCATCCCTTTTCTTGCTTCTTTTCTTGGAAGTCTTTTGAAAAGGTGCAAACTCCACAACGGCGGGATACTCCTGTCCTGTATTTAAAAAAAAAGTAGAAAATCATCAAGCCATGTCTGGGAGAATCCTTTCTATTAAGTGGTAAATGTATGAGCTTCGCACCTCTGCTGTCAATGAACACATAACCATCAAATCGATCTCTGAAGAGAACTATATCCTCTTGGTGCTTGAAGTTTATGTAAGCCCTTGCAAAGAGGTGTGGGAAAAGGCTGAAAGGATAGAATATTAAAGTCAGGTTACATTTTTAAGGTAACTGGAAGAAGGTTTTTTTTTTAAATAACCAAACATCTTTATATTAATTTACCTGGTGTCGTTGGAGAAAAACTCCAGGTAGTCCATCTCTGGGAGAGGTTGTAACTGCTCCTCCAGCTCCTCCTTGGTCAGGCTTGGTGGTAATCGTCTGATCACAATCTTTGAAATAATTGATAGTGTAATATATCATCACAACTGGAATATCAATAAGAATGGTGAAAGTACAATTTAAAAAAAAAAAAGTAATAACAACTTCAATTAAAACTACATTCCTGTTTACATTGAGTCTATCCATTTTGGAAACACGGTCTACCATTAGAGTATATTTCTGTATTTACATGTATTTAAGCATATATATTAGACTTAACATTGTGTTCTCATTTTGCTTTCACCTGCTTTATTTTGCCTTTTTGATACATATGTTTTAAGCACTGTTCGAGGGAGATATTTTCGCTGTCAAAAACTGCTTGTTTTTAATGGTTGGGACATAATTAACTAAGAATGGGATGACTGATATTAACTTAAAGTTGGGGTTAGTCATATGGCCACTTTTCTAACACACAATAAACATTCAAAAGAAGACTTTATATTGTTTATCAGACAAAGCACAGCTAATAAAAACATGTTGTTATTTAAATATTAACGACAGCTCGTAACCATAACAATAACTGAGGTATAGCAACTGTAGCTAACGGAGCTAGCAAGTTCTACCTTTGTCATGGCCTCTTTCTTTTCCTTGGACCTCTCCATTTTTTCTCCATCTTCACACTTTATTTCCAGTCTTCTGTCCTTCGGTCTAGCGTTTTCCTTATCTTCCTTCATGGCTGAAAATCTACTTCGTCCCGTGGTTGTATTTCATCTCATTCCGCACACTTGTTTACTTTTTAGCAAGTTAGCCGCCTGGTAGCAACCGAACTAACCGTAACTTCCTCTGGTCGGACCTGCAGTTTGGAGTTACCACCACAGGGGAGCGATGAGAGTGAAAACAAGCGTATTAACGTGAAATTAAAATCATTTGAATTTTGTTTAATTTTTGTTGGGTCAATTTCTTTTGTATGTGTGTTTCTTTTGTCGAAACGTTTTTGGTATTTTTTGTATTGTTTCTTTGAAAAGTGACCTTAAAAATCAGGAAAATTAAACTTCCTTTTATAACCTTCAGAATAAAAGATGGGTTGTTTAAGATACTTTAGAACGGTGTATTTTCTGTTACGATTTTCACAAGTAAAGGAGTGTACAGTTATAAATTAACATCATCTAATCATTTCCTCAGAAATAGTGATTACGGTGAGTGTTTTATGCTGATTAAACCTTTCTGTTAATATGCTGTATAGATGGTATTAAATGTACTTTCTTTATGCATAATGGATTTCATATTTCACAACCTTACCAATAATATAGGAACTGTAAATAAAACATAATGCATGATTACGTTTAACGGCGAAATAGTCAAGTTGTTTGTACAACATGACGTTTATCTCTAATACAGCGATGACACTTTTATTTTGAAAATATCCCCAAAGGAAGTGTTCTCCTTGCTCTGCTAGCGGAACATAGGTCGTCAGAAGAGAGTCGACATTTTGTTAGCTTCCTAGCAAAATAAACTGATAGGGCAACTCGGTTATAATAAAAGTTGCTCTCAGAGGCCTCAGAGTCTCCGGCTGCAATCATGTGGTATGAAATCCTGCCAGGCTTGGCGGTCATGACGGTGTGTTTGATCATTCCCGGGGTCGCCACCGCTCAGATACACAAGTTTACAAACGGAGGAAAGTGAGGAGTATGCTAATGTGGCTCTGGCCGAGCTAACAAGAAACAAGCTAAACCTTTCCGTCTTTCAGTGTTTTTTCCTTTAAACATCTTGATTAAAGACTTGTTGTTTTCTCCTGCAGGAAAAGAGAATTGCTCGGTATCCCTGGCAGTGGTATCTGATGGAGAGAGACAAGCGAGTGTCAAAAACTGGAAACTACTTTGATTCCAAGGTTAGTGTCCATGTGTCAGAATAAGAATCAGATTCCTTTAATTGGCCCGCAGCGAGGAATTCAAAAACAGCAAGTAATAACAAAGAAGAAATGTATGTTTTTGCACAAGTGATAAAAGTGTTTATATTGCACATTGCAGGGTCATGTACAATATTGCTACAGTCTGTATTGTGGGGGGTCCAAAGTAATATAACGTTCTGTGGTATCCATTACATCAATTTTGTCAATGTGTTAAATTAATATTTGTTTTATATTACCATAGCCCTGGGTGTCACTCAGCTATACATTTATCTTGCAAGTGTCTTTATTTACAGAACTAATTTAACTAGCAGATTACAAGCCTAGGTTGTACAAATACAAGACATAAAACTTATTAAATGGATTAATACCATTTTCATTTAAGGGGAGTCAAATATCTTCCTAATGACATATTTTCCAAACTGTAAAAAAGTAGACTGATGATTACAGCAGAACATGCTTAAACATCAAGCCTAAATAATAACTTCCATACTCTCATCAACTGAACTAAAACTTCCACACAAAAAATAAATATATTGGTTTTGGTTTGGTATTTGTTTTAAGATATAATATTATTCTTTCTCAACAGGGACTCGAGAACATCCACTGATGACCAGGAATTTAAGGACACTGATGAGAAGAAAGTTGTACAATAAAAGAATATATTTAACATCCAGCTGTTTGTTTTTTCAGTCCATGAAAGCAATCGTCCCTGTTATTAATTAAACTGTTCCACACTGAAATCTTCTGAGGCTTCTCTGCTTATTTGTGAATTTCAAAAGAAACAGAAAAGAGATCCTTTACACCTGTCATGTGTTGGGTTGCTGATATTGTAGATGTTCTGTCTCTTGAGTGGAAACCCAAGAAATATATTAATATATATAGTAGTGAGACTGGACACTATGTAATAGTTTTAATGTATAAATCATGGTTTAAAGGCTGTATCTGACAAAACAACTCCAAAGAAATACAAACAAACATTAAAAGCAGGGCTGAATGATTTTGAAAGTGAATTGTGGTCATTTAAGGATATTGCAGTTGCAATAGGATTAACAATATTAAGTCTCATTTTCATAAATTAAACATGATTTTTATGGTGGTGAGTTTTGCAGCGCTCTGTAGGCCTACCGTACAAAGAATTGTAGAAGTCTGTAGAATATGATGTGAATAAAAGGTAATCTCTGCAATAAATCAATGTTTTCAATTAATATCCCAAAATAATTTAGGGAAATTTCTTAAATGTGAGAAATTACTACTTTATTTAAAATGAGTTGCAGTAGTTAAATCTTTTTCAGACAACACAATACACTTTTTCAAGACGTCCCTTTGGCTGTAATTAATTGATTTATTGAAAAATATGACTGATGGGAATGAATGAACATTATTTTATAACCATCTACCAGTGAAATTGTGGAAAAGGAGAAGACCTGCTGTTTAACTATTCAGGTTTTTTTTAAATAATATAACATATATCATTTAATAATCTACACTGACCAATATTTACACAAGCAGGTGAGGTCAACACAAACCATAAAGACTATAATTTCATCATTCCGGTTGTGAGAAATCTGAGGAAGTGATGATTTAATAACAAACAAAAAAGGTAAAAAAAAATGTATTCTAGACAATATTATTTTAGGTGATAAAAATGGAATAGATTTTTTTTTAAATATATGAAAATATAGTACCAAAGGTTTCTAATATCTGCTTTTTCACTCATTGATGATTGGAAATGTCTCTAGAATTACCAAAATTGGAAGAAGAACTGTGAAAACCAAAATTGAATATGACATTTTATTGACTGTTCTGATCAGGATGGTTCGCAAAACATTTACAAGAGAAAATAAAGATTGAATTAAAAGGGAAGACTTGTTCCAGGGAATACATGGGATGGAGAATATAATACAACAAAATACTTCTCAAAGTCTCAGTTACACACATGTTTACAGTTAAAATCCTCCCTCAAAACTGTACATTCAACTCAAACAAGATGGGATTATATTCCCAAAACACAAGAATAATACCTCAAGATAAAAAGGAAAGGTATAAAAATCAGATGTGATGTTCACTTCTCCTCCTTGCCTTTGGTCTTCCTATACACCATCTCCCTGAAGCTGGACAGGATCTTGGACTCCCTCTTCCTCCTCTCCTCCTGGTTAAAGGACGCCAGCGCTCGCTTCTCATCGGCACTGTAGATCTGGTTTTCCTTTCTCAGACGCACAGCCTCCATACGACGATGTCTGCAGGGTTAAAGTTGATAATTCTCAGTAACACAATAAAAGAAAAAGAAGCTGAAAATCAATGTTCCCAGACTTTCAAATCTAATTTATGTTTCTCTTTGTAAATGACTCCTTGTTATCGCTAAATGTGTGTCCTATGTATGTAGATATGTCTTTTATCTTAATATATTTTATTTAATATCTTATGCATTCTTTTATTTAATAAAACATGTCCTTTTTTTATAGCTTTGCTTATCATTGCTAGTGCTATCAGAATACAATCCTATCGCTTTTTTTTGTCTGTGAATTAACAGATATATATATTTATCAGAATCAAGGTCAGAATCAATTTTGTGGCCAGGTACGTTTACACATACAAGGAATTTGATTTGGTGTCTGGTAGTGCAAACATCAATCTAAGAATGTATGTGTACATAAATGTATATTTTTTCAGAAAAATAGAGTTAAAAATCGTACCAACGCCCATGTGAGAGTTCACCTCTAAATATGACGTACCTGCTGCCACTCATCACGTAGCCAGACTTCTCAAAATCTGCGATCTCGCAGCTGGTGAGACCGATCTCTCCTCTTCTCGGGATACGTTTGCCTGCTTTCACGTACTCTGCCATCGCAGCACCTTCACCCGGCAACAGCGCATGACCAAAACTGGGCCGAGAGAAACATGCATTTGTTAAACTTGGGCGATAAATGAGGAAAATAAGTTCTGTAACATATAAGAAAAAACACCAATAAGTCCAAAAATTCCAAGCAAACCGTTTAAATGTTGTGTTTTATCCAACAAACTGTCCAAAACCAGTTCCTCACATATATTTTATATACATATTTCAAATAGATACCACATTTATAAGAAAATATTCTAGAGATGCATGATTAATCAACTAATTCAATGGTCAATCAATCAACAAAATAACAAGGTACTGTTTTACTATTCAACTTATAGAAACATTCAAAAATACCCAAGAACCAACTTCTACATTTTGAGGATTTTACTATTTTTCTTTGACTAATAAGACAGATTTTCTTTGTTTTTTTTTGTGAGTAATTGGACCAAACAAGAAACTTGAAGGTATCAACAGAGTCGTTACTGGTATTCTTCAATTACAATAACAACAGGAAGTTGGCCTCTTGTCATCATAAATGACCTGTCTGCGTTAGAATCTCATGTGTTATCAGTCAACCTGCTGCAGTGCTTTCACCAACATTGTGTATAGTAACATAAAGTGCAGTTAAAAGACTTACTCTAAAGGTCTGTCATCCTGCTCCAGCTGAGTGAGGGGAGCTTCGGGGCCAACCATGTGTTCGTCGATGCAGGTTTTCTCAACCCACATCACCCTGTCGGGATCCTCCTCTTCTTCCTCCCCTTCTTCTGACTCCTCACTGCCGGAGTGGCTGGACTCCTTGCGGCTCTTCTTCTTCTCCTTCTTTTTCTTGGACTTCTTCGACCTGAAAAGATTGGGTTTGTTTAATTCAATTTTGTCTGTGTGTGAATAAAGCTAATATGCAGCAGCGTTTCGTCACATACTTCTTGCTTTTCTTGCTCTTCTTTTTCTTCTTCTTTATTTCTTCTGAAATATAAATAAATTAAGAACATATCAACCTATAAAAATCAAGACAAGTACTTTCTTCACTTAATATATTTACGATTGTCTTACCATCTGAATCTGACTCCATCTCGCTGTCTTCTGAGTGCTTTTTGTTCTTCTTTTTCTTGGATTTCTTCTTCTTTTTTTTCTTTTTCTTATCGTCTGTGAAGTACAATTTTGTTTGTAAATTCACAGTACGCAATTTCATGTCATTTGTTCACATCGCAACACTGTGTGCTGTACCTTCTGAGCTTGATTCTGAACTGCTGTTTTTCTCATCTTCGACTGGAGTGAATTCATCAGAGCTATTGAAAAACAAAGAAGGAAGAAAATGATACCTTCTGCAACGGAAAAAAAAAACTGACCTACGTATAATGCTCTGGAAAACAAATGTGTAGTTCTTTCGATTTCAAAAACAAGTATCATACAATAAACATGTTGTTTTTAAAAGCGAGATTCTTGACTTACTCTGGCTCTTTTACTCTTGGTGAATATCCCCAAACTTCAGGACAACCTAACTCACCGATCCTCTCTCTCTCTTGCAGACGCCTGCAACAGAAAAAACAAACAACCTGTCAACACCAAAACAATCTGTTGCACTGTGCCTTAACCTGTTGCTACCTTCTTGCTATGTTATATGCATGCTTTGTTTTATTGATTTTTATATCATTTCCAATTTTGTAAGCTTCTGTGTTGTATGTTTTTACTGATTGTATTTACTTATTACTTTTAATAAAATTAGTTTTTAGGGTGACTTACATCTTTCATCTACAAATGAAACATAGCCTTTGGGTAATGTCCCACAGAGGGGAAGTTTACATTGTTACAGAAATAGTAAAGATTGAGACAAAATACAAAAATAAAACACTATTAGATAAAGGGCAAGAACATCATATCTAAATATCTAAAATTGGCAGTTTTACAAGAACCCATTCGGTCAAAAAGTAGCAGAAGCATTATTTATAAAATATATTAAGTGAAACATGTAGAATGTACTGTGGTAGAAGCAATATAACAGATGTCAAATTATACATTGCATAGGGACACTTACAGATTATTGATAGAGTATCAAAATTGTCAAACTAAGAAGGCAGCCAATAATAATAATGTTAACTAGCTCCATATTGCAGAGACACACTGATTTGATGGAGTGAGCCTTAATTATCTGTATGTGTTACCTGGCTATAAAGGCCTCTTGTCTCTGTCTCTGCGCGTCGTCCCTCTGCTCCTCGTAGTAATAGTCCTCTTTGAAGCTGCCGTGTTTCCCCGGTGCTTCCCTCGGCTCGGACCAGTGGCTGCCGTGGCTGACGTTGATGGTGTTCGGGTTGTTGTGTCGCTCCCTGGACCGGGACCTGCTCCGGCTCCCTATGCGGATCCTCCTGATGTTTCTCGCCTCTCGGAAGCGGCGGTCCCGCTCTTCGTGTTCTTTCTCCCGGTTCCTGGGCTTCGGCAGCTTCGGTCCGAAGCTGTACGGAGACAGGCTCCTCTCTCGGCTGCCGCTGCGGTGTCGGCTCCGGGACCTAGTCCGCGGTCTCCGGGCCCGGGGACTGCGAGGCTCCGCGCCACCGTCGGAGCTCGACCGGTCCGAGTGGGGCATCGCTACTCAGCAATCTGGACTCTACCCAAAACTATGGGACAAACTAAAGTTTAAGATTCGCTTTTTAAAGGAATATTAAGAGAGAAATATACACGCGTTCGTGTTTTCGTTAGCAAAGCGTCCAATAACAGGATGTAGTCACGTGTCCGTCCCTGATACACACCGGTCTGACTACCAGGAAGTGAACATAGTTCCGCTTGTATTTTCTATTGACACGCAACATGTAATAAGTATCGGAGGTATTTCTGCAGTATTGATTGTTTTTCTTAATGACATGGAACTATAGAAGAAATCAATTAAATGTTGAAGTGTAAAAAAAAAATAAGCTCAACAATTTAACCAATTTATACACACCTTAAATCCTTATTGAACAATTGAATTGTTTTAATTGTCTTTTTCTGTTTCGGTTCATAATGCACTCAGTTTGAATTGAACAATTGTAAATTCCTCTCACTTTGTGGTTTCCCCCTGGCCAGATACACTGAGGTGGGTGATTGAAAACCCTCCTGTATGCTGAATAAAGCATGAAAACCAGTGGTGGAAGAAGTATTCAGATTATTCACTTGAGTAAAAGTAGCTTTTTGGTTTGCATTTAGTGTTTCAATTGTCTTTAAAATAGGAAGAAACCCAGATGAGAATATAATTGCAAGTTATGGCCATACATCTTCTGAAGTGGTTATAAATCAAAGTTTTATTGGTTTCAGTTGAAGTCGGCGGATGTCGCATGCACTTGTCACACTGGGAGCATGCGCTTCTCGGTGGGGAGAAGACAGCACAAACCCGGAAGTTCAAAAACAATGTGGACTGTACATCTTTAACAGAGCAGCGACCTCACGCAATACATTAGTTTTGAGGCTACACAACAAAACGGTTCCTGTAGCCCCTGTGTGTTTGTGTTACAACAGAAACACTACAACAACAGACCTCCATAAAGCAAGATGACTTCTACTGCGGAAAGAAACGTGACTCCTCCGGTGAAACATAAAGTTGAAGAAGCACTGGCCATGGAGTACTTCTTCACGGATTTGACAGACACTGCAACGTGCCTCATCTGCAATCAGAAGGTGATATTTAAGGACGTTAACATGAAGCGGCATTACTTAGCCAAACACGCTTGGGAGTATGATAAATACAAGGGAAGGACGAGGAAGAGCATGTCGGACAAGCTTCATGCAGAATTTAAACGCAACGTGGGGGTTTCTGCAGATCTCGACCTCCAACAGGAACCTAGACCAGGTATTTTACTATTTTTAACAGAAACTTTTAACTTATTTTATCTCCTTTTTTAAAGATATGTACTTTTATTTTGAAGGGGATGAACCGGTAGTTATTTTAACAATGATTCCAGTGTTTTTATTTCTCTCGAAGACATAAGAAAAAGACACATCACATCAGTGTTCATTACACGTATTTAAAGTGAGGGCATTGTGAAATGAAACAACAAAAACAAATATTGGAGACATTTTAAAGAAGCGAAATTCGTGGATGAAAAAGATGTGACACATTTTGCTAAAATAATCAATATACTAAACTCAGTTTTTTTGTTTTCAAATTGAATTTCACATGTTATATTATCATATGTTAAGACTGTAGTATTTTTCTCTGTATGTTACATAACCAATTATGGAAAGCATCCCAAAATCTTAAAACTATTAGTGCAGGAAAATAAAACATATTCTACTGTTTTGATATCTGAGTTACAAAAGGAGCACATTTTTAAGTCAAAATCTGTGGTGTTAGAAATGATGAGCAAATCTTAAGTCATGATTTAAAAATGAATTTCTTTAGCTTTTGGTGGAACTGGAAAGATCTGGCGTGGGAAAAGTAAACATTTCTTTCTGAAACCACGTCCAGGCATTAATTATGTTTTGTTTTTGCGAGAACACTAAATAAATCTATTATATGTGTTAAATCATGTAATGGTATTTATTCTAAATTGTGCAGTGTTTGTTCTTAAAACCACACGATGGCGCCCCCTTATGTCTGCCGGTCAGCGATGCTGTAGCTGCAGTGAGAGCCGTCTGTTGTTAGCCATTGTGTCATTAGCAAGCTAAATTACTGCAGCCGGGGAGAGTGGTCCTGCTTTATCTTGGCAGAAAACACCAGGGTTGCAGGTAAACACAAGTCATTTTATGTGCAGGTGTTTAAAGTTGCAAGATTTCACACATTCATTGTTTAAAGCTAGCGTGCTAACAGGATGCTAAACAGGAGGCCGCGCTTCTCATTATGAGGAAGCAGCGTTACCTTTGTTAGCTATCTATCTAATGCGTTTAAATATTACTTTAAACACATGATAGATTCACCAAATTTGCTATTGTACCCATTAAAGTTTAATAAACGGTGTTCTGCACTCGTGCAATGACATGCGAGGCTTATATTGAATGTAGTTTCTGTAACTTTGACAAACACGTTAACGTAAGCGAAGGTAACGTTATTGTTATTGTTGACCAACATGATGATATAACTGAAGCGTCACAGACTAAAACACAGCCTTTTGGGAACTTGAAGTATGTTTCTCTATATAATCATTCTTTCATTATTCCTTAACAGTAGCCAGATGCAATCATAAGAATAAAGTGTGCAATGAGTTTGCATTATGTTATAGGTGCATAACATAAATGTAAGACAAAATGAAATGTTCAAATGATGTAAAAATGACCCAAAAACATCTTTAATAATATAATAGCATTAAACATGTTAAAGAAAATAGTGTGAAAAGTATGTGTACAAAGTAAAAATCAATTAAAGAGCTGTATACAAAATAATTACTTTAAAAACAACTATAATATATCAGAATGAAGTAAGAGCTGGGACATTTTTGGAATGATCATTTTGTGCAATTTAGCTAAATGGCCCAAGGAATGTGCAATGCGTAACATTATGAAGTTAAAATATTTCTAAAGATGTGTGATTTGCAACAATGTAAGTCATAGACATCAACAACCCTATGTGCGTCATGTAATATTGTTTAAAATATATTATATTTAAAGCAAGTGAACATTACAACTTGGTGTAACATTCAGCTTTGCACAAACAAAATAATTCTCTGTAATTGTTCAAAGATTGAATGCCTGTGTGTCAGTTGGTTGACGGTTAAAACTGGAAAAACAGGATATGACTGAACATTGAATATGAGCCAAAACTTATATTTTTAGCTGAAGCATCGATGGCATTGCGTTTCTCCGTAATGCTATTAAGAAACTGTTCTTGTGCACTTTAGAAATGTGATTGTAATTTGTTTCTTTTTTTCTCTACAGCCATGCCAAGTCTTAAGCTGATATCTGCAACGGACACACAGTATTCAGCAACTGTGCTGAAGTCGATGAATGAGCAACGAAACCATGGATTATTTTGCGATGTCACCATTATCATACAGGACAAGAAGTTCAGAGCTCACAAAACAATCCTGTCTGCTTCCAGTACGTACTTCCACCAGCTCTTCAGTGTCGCTGGACAAGTGATCGAGTTAAACTTCATCAAAGCGGATATCTTTGAACAGATTCTCAATTACATTTACAGCTCCAAGATTGTCCGTGTCCGCTCCGACATGCTGGAGGATCTCATCAGTGCTGGAAACATTTTGGGAGTCAAGTTTATTGCAAACTTGGGGTCCCCTTTATCACAAGTTAAGGGTCTTCCTGGTTTGTCTAAGGAAACGGGGAACAAGAGTGACACACCTTCAGAGTCGATGCCCATCATTACAGAGTCTTTCTCCATATCTTCAGAGGAATTCAACCAGACGAGCAAGTCAGGGGGTAACGACTCGGACTCGGACGGAGATGTTATGTTTGTCTCAGAAACGGATGCTCAAACCAGAGCAGCCAATCAGAAAGCCAACTCAGAGGTCATTGATTTGGAAGCAGCAGATTCAGGAAAAGCAGCATCAAAGCCAAATGAGGAATCAAATCAGGCTGTTGCAAAACTGAAAGAGAAAGCCACAGCTGTTAAAATCAATGATGCAAAGCCTCTCAGCATCAGTTGTCCATCACCCACTTTTCCTGTCATCAGCCCTCTGCGCAGTCCAGACAGCAGCTCCAACAGCAGCTCTAACAGCAGCTCCAACAGCAGCTCCACCAGCAGCTCCATCAGCTCATCCTCCCCTGCCAGACTTTTCTCAGGAAGTGCTCCCATGACGCCCGCCAGGTCAAGCTTCATCCCTGAGCCAACGAGTGCCTCCCAGTCCTCTGAAAGCAGTGAAATAATAGGCGTCCAAAAAAAGCACGTTTCTGCTTCAACACAGCAAGGGGATTTCAAAATAAAGATTGTAGACGTGTCTGATGGCAAGTCAAATCAAACCAACAGCTCTAATACAGCTGTAGCCGCCAAAAAGACAGTGACGCTCAACATGGCCACTGAGATTGATTCAATTTCATCCGGGTGTAAAGTCTATGCCAATATTGGAGAAAATACTTACGATATTGTCCCATTGAAGGAGGATCCAGGTGAAGGAGGCTCTAAAGTTAATAAAGGGAAGAGAGCATTGATGGCAACGCCTTTGAAAACCTTTGATCAAACACCTATTTCACCCAAATCCGGCCCCAACAAGAAGAAATCCAAGACAGAGCTGGAGGATCACTATGAGCTGATCATGGATGGGAAGACTTTTTACGTTTGCATTGTCTGCAAGCGGCCATACGTGTGTCTGACGAGTCTCCGCCGTCACTTCAACACCCACTCGTGGGAAAAGAAGTACCCGTGCCACTACTGCAACAAGGTCTTTGCATTGGCCGAGTACAGAACTAAACATGAAATCCACCACACAGGAGAGCGCAGGTACCAGTGCCTGATGTGCAACGACATGTTCATGAACTACCAGTTACTGTCCACCCACTGCAAGCAAGCGCACAACCAGGATCCCAGCGGCAGGAAGGAGAAAGACGAGACGGACAACAACTTGTATCGCCTCCTGCCATGTAAGACGGTGCAGATGAAGGCGTACTCGTGGAGTAACGACGGCCAGGAAGGAGTCCCGGTCATATCGGAGGACGGCAGTGTGCATCACATCACCAGCGTCGGCGAGGACGTGCACGCCTCCACACAGAGCAGGATGTTGAACTGGGACGACATCTTTATCGAGCCCGACACTCGCATGCCGCCCGATGCTCGCGCCCCCCCGGGCTCAGCCGTGAACTCTCCTCCACCGGGAGCCACGGAGTTTGACTTTGTTATACCAGAGCGCTACTGAGCAACACCCGCTGCTCCATTACATGTGCCTTTTTAAAGGTTCCCCCCCGCTTTTTCCAGGTCACCAATATTAATCTGTAAGTCTCAATAGTGTCAGAATTATCCACAATCAAATTAGCATTTACTTACAATTAATCATGTGTTGAAATATTGTACTAATTTTTACTACATTTTTAGTTCCAATTCCTGCCGGCTACACAGTGTAGGTGAGAGATTTTGCATACAAATGGGATTGATATCATTCAATCCAGACATAAAGCACTTAGTGTTGCATCAGGCAGATTCCTCTGTCATATTCTGACTTTTTATCTCATTTTATTCTCCCAATTTGTCAAAATGTAGTGGTCAGTATGAGTAGTGCTAACAATGAACTCTATCTCATGTCATTCAATAAAATCATACAGGACTTTTTTAATTAACAGGTTAACATTGGCATTTGATGTACATTGTGTTTGTTTTAATCCCTTTTTACAGATTTATATTTTAGGTTTATAGTTGTAGATAAAATGAAATGGATATTAAATAATCAGTTTTGTTGGCATTGTACAAAATGTCCCTTTTCTGTCAATTAGCAACGAGGGCTTTCCTGTTGATAAATAAATTATTATATTACTATTTTCACTTAATCGTCTTGCACAAAGTAAGCATATAAACATCTGTTTTAAGGTTGTCATTGTGATGTAAGCAATGAAAATCATATAAAATGTCACTTTGTCACAATGCTGAGAGTTAAATATAAAGCTTCGTAAGATGTTAGATGAGTTAGGAGCAAAAACCCAGACTTAGTGATGGGTAAACTTTAAAAAATCTTGACCTTGAACTTTTAACCCCCAATGCCAGTTACTCCCTTTCCAATGTATTCATGTAATAGAATTATCTAGAGTAGTCTACAGCCATGCTAATTGCTCAGGTTCTTCTCATAAAGTCATAACCCTAATTTAGCATGCTAACATTGGCTATGTTGCTGCATAAAAATAAGAGCGTCAGACATCCGGTCATAAACCAAGGTTTGAGAACAAAAGATCTACCTGATGGTGATGTGCAGAAAGCTCACTAAGTTATTCACCAAGTTATCAAATGTTTAGAAAAAGATATTTATGGCTGCTTCAAATTGTCATGGGAAACCATCAAATTTCAGGAGAGAGGTTGGGATGACTGAAGACAACAGGTTTCTCCCTCTGTGCACTGACTGCAATATGGTTTATCTTAAGTTTGTTTAGAAGTTTCGTTCTAGACTGAAGTGGTAAAACAACCGTGCATACAGCTTTGCTAAAAAGAAAAACACACCATTTGAATTACACAAAACATTTTTACTAGCAAGATGAAAAGGAACTGACAATCAGCCCCTGAGTGTTTTCTTTAAATTATAAAAAGCAGTGATAACAGCTGACGGAGACCTGTCTCATTGACATTGTCTAAGTTTACAAGAGTACAACAGTCCTTTGACCTTTCATGATCTCCCCTCATGTCAGTGAATCCAGCACCGACTGTTCCCGCTCGGCCTTCCTACTGTTTATTCCTGACGGAGACGACACATTTTAACTCGGATGTGATATCACAACTACTTAAATGGCGCAAGATAATATACGCTTATCTGCTTTGCAGCTTATAGTGAAAATAGAATAAATAGTTTGGAGTGTAACTGTGACCGCCCTATTGCAGAATAGCTTGTTTCTTCATAAACGTTGCTCTGCGAAATTCACCACACATGGTTCAAGGTATTTTTGTAACAAAATGAAGAGTTGATAAATGTGTTTGTATAGCTGAACTGCTGAAATGCATCCGAGGATCATACTGCTGTACATACATTATAAGCATGTCGTTCCTTCATTGCTGCTAACATTGCCTAATTATCTGCTAAAGGAGAGACTGCCCGGTCCTACTACTGCTACTATACTTTTTAATTCTCTAGCCGACTCGTATTCTGGGGAGACATCAAAAGATGTATCTTGGGTTTGATTTCGTGGCCGTCCTTATCTCATCATGTTATCATTGGTGCCACTTGAGGCAGAAAGCATTTACAATATGTCCTGAAGAGAAGTGAACCTTGACATAGTACAGAATAAGTCCAGTGACCCAGGGCTGCAGCGCTGGAAGCCCGTTTGAATTAAGGCAGAAAGATGTGTAAACAGTCCTGGCTGTGGACCGGTTGTCTTTTGATGTGCGAGTGCAACCCGGGCGACAAACACTCCTGGTGTTGGACTCCGTGGCTTTCTTCTCTTCCTCACCGCCTTTCCTCCAACACACATTGTGAGGAAAAGCCCAGAGGAAATGTGCATTCAAGCCACTCAATCAGCATCTGAATAACACCCCATAACGTTTCAGGTGCCTTCTTTATGCTGGATGAGTGTTACGGGCTGTAGGGCGGGGGCTTCTCGTCGGGATGGGTGTGAGGAGGAGAGTATCGTGGAGGGACCATTGTCGGCCACAGGTGGCTGGCCCCAGACTGGGAGTCATCCGACAGGGTGGAGGAGTCGGGGAACTGGTAGGAGCCCTGCAGGAAGGACACTTATTAGAATGACATGTTTGAGTTTCCATTTTTACATTCAAAGCTCTTTTTGAGGTTTTTCGAATGAAGCTTAGAATGACTTGTTTTTTGGTTGTGGAAGACAGTGGTGTTGGGTGTGGAAGACAGTGGTCAAGATTTTTTAGTTCATTATAAAGTCAAAGAAACCATTATTGTTTTTCAGAATTGGTGTCAATGACTTAGTTACAATTTAGGTCTAGTTACTTTATCATGAACTTAAATGCAATTGAAACACATTTATTCAGTCAAATGTTGTTGTTCTATTTCTTAAATCTTTGTTGGTATTTGTTTTAGTAACAGAATTTGTGTCAGTCATTCAGTTTTAATTTATTTAACAACATTACTTAATAAAAACTCTTCTGTTCTTAGGCCCAGGCTGCAACACTAACACAAATTGCATTATGATAGATTTATTCTTTTGGAGGGGGGCCACAGGGGGTCAAAGCACAGTGTTACATGAGCAGAACCACCCAGGCTGATAAAGACCAGCAGTGCAGGTTGTTAGTGGACTGTACCTGCAGGTCGTAGGCGGTGTAAGGCGGCAGGCAGGGGGCAGTGTTGTAGTATGAGTTGAGGGAGGTGGTGGGTGGAGGAGGCTGTGAGGGAGCTGGAGCTGTGAGGGCTTCAGGTTCAGATGTAGACTCTGAGCCAGGAGCAGGAATCTGACGAGGACATGAAGAGTATTGATCAGTTTCCATTAATTCAAACACCAGAGGATTACAAAACAAAAGCCTTTATAACAAACACCTAAAGCAGAGTTTTAGCAGTTTTTCATTGTCAAATGTCAAATATATTGCTGTATTCAAAATAACAATAATACTAATAAATTGTATTTATATATTCTTATATAAAAACTCAAAGACACTTTACAGAGATAATTAAAACAACACACTTAGTATATTTAAAACAACATTCATTCACAATTTAAAAGTAGTTTTGAAAAGGTGAGTTTTGATCTGGGATTTAAACAGGGTGACGTCAGGGCAGTCAAGGATGTTTTTGGAGAGTGAGTTCCAGAGGGAGGGGGCAGCGGCAGAAAATTGTTGTACCGACTTTGGTGTGTTTATGAGCTTTTTAAAAGGGGGCTTCCGCGTGAATTTTCCTATTCTTGGACACTACTATTCTGACACCACATGAATGCAGCACATGTACCCACCATGTCTTTGAAACCTCCCAACACTGCAGCAGTGATGATGCCCAGAAAGAGGGCCATGATGTTGAGGATTGTAGCGGACCACAACAGGTGATAGAGGTACACCACGTCCTGGCAGCTCTTCACATCCGTGTACTCATGGTAGCCTCCAATCAGCTCAACACGGCTAGCCCAGTGGGTGGGACAGAGAAGGACACGGCATACAGTCAAGCCACAAAAGTCACAAATAACGTTTTTGGACTCGTATTCAGGACACAATGAGAGACGAACAGTAGGTTTTGATTTATCGAATAAATGAGTCAATGAGAGGTAAGGACAGAGGAAATGGTGGGTGTTTAAGAGTGGGAAGATATAGGTTTTATCATTATCGTAATATAAAAGCCTCACAATATGCTGAGTGTAAAGAATTTTGATATTGAGAAAAGAGAAGTGAAAAATAACCGACAAAATATGTAAGAAAGAACAAACTCTGATAATGTTGCTGTGCTCATGCAAGGAAAACCTTATGATTTACGATCACTTAATTTGTTTTTATTTTATGCTGAAAAAATATATTTACTAAACATGTTTCTTCTATCTGGGATGCAATAATAATATATGCTTCTTAACTTAATGTAATAAGATGTGATCATTTTATAAAAAGCATATATTTTGACAACAATAATCATGTCGTTAAATGTTAATATGGTTTCATGCTGAGCTTTGTCAGACACAAACAAGGACATGCAGGGGAAATGGCATCCTAAACACATAGGCGTAGGTAAGTCACATCACGGACACTACCCAATAACTCCAATAATCAAAATAAAAAAACATGAGTTGATAATTAATGGCCAATATGGTTCTAGAAAAAAAGGGACCTACTTCCAAATCATGGATGATTTCCTAAACTTTTTCAATACATCTTTATTCTGAAGTCCCATAAGAGGATGTTGTCTGAAACAAAGGTTGCAAGAAAAGAAACATACTTGTTCTGATACAATCAACGTTGCAGTGCAAAAAAATCTCACACAAACATGGCACAACAGCACACATCAAAAAGTCCAAACAGTCAAAGCAACACAGCAAAGTAACGAGCCACTGAGGGGGAGGTTGTTGGGTGTACTCACTTCCCGCAGTTGTAAAGCTCGCAGCAGTAACACGTGTTGCCCTTCACATGCAGGTTACAGGGTGAGCGTGAGGATGTCTGACAGGGCACCTGAGAGTCAAAAGTTCATTTAAATGATTAGTCTTCTCCCCTTAGGTTGACTTCTGACACTTTATTTCCAACACACACAATCTGAGGTTGCATTTGATTTCTGTAAAAAGAAAGTGGAATATTTTTCTTACGTCCCGTTCAGAGGAAGTCTCACTGGAGTGAAACTCACAGCGGCCGGCGTACAGAGGCCTGAGGTCCTGTCGTTCAATAAACATAACGTTTAGATTTCACTGCACAATTCATCACTGGTACAAACCATATATACAGTCTATGATACAAGCACATACTAAAGTAGAAGACAACATTTATTAATAATAAGTTCTGCATTATAATTTAAAACTGCAATTTGAATCATGATTATCTAAACTTGATGAATCACAACTGCTTATAGTTTAAGTAAAGCAGGAAAAACCCATGTTCTGTGTATCGATTATTTTGTAGTAATTTGTACTTTTTTACAGATCTGTTTGGTGATAAAGTACGCTAACACACTAATACACCACAAAATGATAAGGCAGCATCAAAGCATTTTATGACATATTTATATTGATTAATATTCAACATTATTTGAGGGACAAATCAACCCTACTGTTCACTAATCATTTTGATCTAAAAGTGTTGCATGTGTAGTTTACATGTATGGTTTTTGCCTGAAGCAGTCATTGTGTGGAGCTCCAAACAAACACCTGTGAAGCACACTTCTTGGAAATCGTCAATATTGCACATAACAACTTTATCAATTGTAAAGTATGATTGTGGTTATTATGCGCTTCATTTTGCTGACTTATATTGGCAAAATGTTGAACATTAACAATGTACATAAATGAAACAAATGGTAATCATATAGGCCCCTGTCAAGGCTCTAAAGATGGAAAAAATACAGAATATATTCCTCTGAGGGCATCACATCATATTCTTGAGTCTTTTTCCAAGCAGCAGTCGGCCGGCCTCTTTGCAGCTCAGCTTACAAAAAACGTCTGAAAAGAAATGTCTAATTTTCCATTTCACAGACGCTAACTGGTAAATAAAAAACCTGGCAACAACGCTGATCTCTGTTTTCAAAAAGCTCTAACTTATTTTTGCATAATTGTTTTAGGAGTGCATTAGTGGTTATTCATAGTTTCGATTTCTTGCGTCATGGACAGTTATACCCCCCAACCACAAAATATATTTGTCTCGCTGAGAAGGGTGCAGCCTCTTCTACAGTCAGCCATATTTGAGCAATGGCCTTGTTTTCGACACTCGCACTCACTGTCGAGCGGATAACACTCTGAGTGTTATCCATATTCATAATTTATCAGTTTGGTTAAATTAGAATAAGCTTCAGTGATACTTACAATGTGCCTGGCAACAAACACTCCGTCAACAATAGCACAGCAGAAGGCGGCCACTACCCCGAAACTGATGAAGACAATAGACGCCACTAACTGTGAAAGAAAACAGCAAATCTTCATCACACGGTTATGATTTTCTTTGTCACAGAAGACTATACACTCCATTTAAACAGGCACTAAGTAATAATATAATATAATCTTCATGATTTATCTGCAGGTAGACTAATGGATATTGTTTGGTCTTGAAAAGGTCAGAAAACATTCCAATCCCAGTTTCGAGTCCAATGTGACGTCTTTAAATGTTTCGTTTAGTCAGTACAAAGGTCAAAAGGTATTCAGTTTAATAAGATATAATAGCCACAAGCAGGAAATCTCCATATATTAGAAGGTCAAAGCAGCATTTCCGCCCTTTTTTTCATGAACAATTACCTAATCAATTCTCAAAAAAGTTAAATCGATAAGTTGACTTTATTGTTGGAGCTCTAACAGGCACCACTTTGATTTTTAATTGCTTCCTCTCACCACTTTTGTAATGGATTCCTTTCCAACACTAATCTGGATCATATTGCCCATGTGCAGCTTTCTGAGTATGAATAGCTTTGAATTGGATGAGGGTGGGGGGGCTGTTAGAGGACAACAGTGACGAAGCGCTGAGCTGGTCACCTAGCTGCAGCAGTGTAAGTGGCTGGCATGCGGCCCGGCTCTTAAAAGGCACGCCAAACACTTATTTTCCCACTTTCTCCCCATTCGCCTCACTCTATCCTTTCACTGCTCAATGAAAGCGGTGTGTATTCACTTACACACCAGCCCACACTCTCTGAGGCAGTGACACATAACATCCAACACCTCGAGGTAGGATGTTCGCTGGCGCCAAGATTTCTGTGACTCTCACATGAATGCATCCAGCGGCAAATGATTTAGAAAGAGAGATTTTTGGTGGGTCAAAGGTTTGTCGGGGTTGTTATAGTTAGTGTCTCGCTCTATGTGGTCATCAATCAACATACTTTTCCTCACTCAGAATAGTTTTGGATTTCTGTGAAATTTGTAATTTTGTGCAACATTTGAATAAAAGTCAGTTAAATTTGATCAAACCTAATCCACCCAGGATGATAGAGAAATAATCCCTATACACTTTTAGAATTTTTTTTACCTTACTGTAAATTTGGGTTCATTTTTGATTGATTTTAAAATCTAAAATACAGATAAATGCCCATCAGTATTCATCAGAGAGTGTTACATACACTGCCCGGCCCAAAAAAAGGTCACAAGCCTGTGGGGGGGCAGTGCTATGATCTGGGGTTGCTGCAGTTGGCCTGGTCTAAGTTCAGCAACGAGCCCAAAGAATGAGGTCAGCTGATGCCCTGAATATACTGAATGACAGGGTTATTCCATCAATGGGTTTTTTCTGCCCTGATGGTACGGGCATGTTCCAAGATGACAATGCCAGGATCCATCGGCCTCAAATTGTAAAAAGAGTGGTTCAGGGAGCATGAGACATCATTTTCACACATGGATTGGCCACCACAGAGTCCAGACCTGAACCCGATTGAGAATCTTTGGGATGTGCTGGAGAAGACTTTGCGCAGTGGTCCGAATCTCCTGTCATCAATACAAGATCTTGGCGAAAAATGAATGCAAGACAGAAATAAATGTTGTGACATTGCAGAAGCTTGTGGAAACAATGCCACAGCGAATGCGTGCCGTAATCAAAGCTGAAGGCGGTCCCACGAATATTACAGTGTGTGACCTCTTTCTTTGGCCTGGCAGTGTATAACAGTCTAAAAGTATTTAATTTTACTATGATTAAAAAATGAAGAAAACCAGTACATACTGACACTTGAGAGGCTGTGAGAAGAGAATGTCTGGGATTTGTGATTAAAAAATGATTAATAGATTACCAAAATTGCCGATCAATGATGTAGTTCAACTAAACATTTTAGCTCTACCAAAATTGGAATAATTAAAAAAACAAGTTGGCTATAACACCCTGAAGCATAAACCTTTCCAACACTGAATTATGTAATAAAATAAAATGATCAGTGTGCAGTGTGGTTTAACGTGTCATAGCAGGGTCAGTTGTGGGACTCCAGCCATCCAAACTCTGCTGCGTTACAGTAAAGGTGTCGCGGTACAAACTCATCATTCATTTTAGCCCTGACAGTCCGCGCCCCACACCTCCCACCTGCTCCCCTCATCTGCAGTTTCCTTCCCCACATTCCTGTGTGGGCATCTGTCCTCCTCAGCTTACACCCTGTAGCTATTTCTGGCTGCATCTCCCTTGAAGCAGAGGCTCCACTACACAAACCACCTCAGGCCAAGAGGGACTCACAGCCTGCTCTGTCTGTCACCCCAATAACAACGTACTCAGGTCGTTAGGTAATTGGGACTGAGACGGAGTTTAATGGTAGTTTTCTTTAACGGTCGAGACAAGGAGACACCAAGGTGATATAAATCCTCTTACCATCTGCCTCTTGTTGTCTATCAAATGAGCGCCGATGATTCCCAGAAAAGAGCCAAAGCCCAGCTGAAAAAGAGTGAAAGAAGTGGTAAAGGCATTTATCAAGAGCTTATTGATCAATTGATCTGGATCTATATGTAGATACAATAAAAAACGCTCCAAAACCATTCATTCATCACGTAAATACAGCTATACATCATCATATTTACGATAAGCCCTTATTTCTAAGTCAGCAAGTATAATGTTTTAAGGGAATAGCTAAATTTAATTCATTAACCCGAACTGCTGTTATCATTTGCGCAATACAGTGAAGCTGAGCCGTGCACTGAGCCAACATGATGCAGAACAGCTTGTTCACGCTTTTATTTTTTCTCATCTTGACTACTGTAACACTGGCCAAACAAAAACAGAAAAAACTACAGCCTTTCATGAGGCTGATGCAAGGTTTTTAACAAAAACCTATGTAGTAGATAAACACAAGTATCAGTGTATTAGTAGCTGATGTCAAAGGTATTGGGCAATGTTACACAACAACAAAAACTCTTGAATCAAAGTAAACTGAAAATGTCACTGTGACCCTAATACCAAAACAAACTGTAAGATGATAGTAACAACATATCACTGTAACCATGATACCAATATATACCGTATTAAGATTTGGGATAGGAATAGAAGCTAATACCTCCACCTTGACCCTCAACACCGGAGCCCCTCAGGGTTGTGTGCTCAGCCCTCTCCTCTACTCCCTGTTCACGCACGACTGCGTGGCCACACACAGCTCCAACACCATCATCAAGTTTGCTGACGACACGACCGTCATCGGCCTGATTACAGACGGCGACGAGACGGCGTACAGAGAGGAGGTCAGAGCCCTGACATCTTGGTGCCAGGACAACAACCTCCATCTCAACGTCAGCAAAACAAAGGAGATGATTGTGGACTACAGGAAGAGGCAGAGAGAGGCACACACACGCATCACCATCGACGGGACTCCTGTGGAGAGAGTCAGCAGCTTCAGGTTCCTCGGGGTAAACATCAGTGAGGACCTGACATGGACACATCACACCAGGGTCATATCCAAGGCGGCTCGACAGCGGCTCTTCTTCCTCCGCAGGCTGCGGAAGTTCAACATGGACTCCAGGATACTCTGCAACTTCTATAGGTGCACCATCGAGAGTATCCTGACTGGCTGCATCACCGCCTGGTATGGCAGTTGCACCGCCCTCAACCGTAAGACTCTACAGAGGGTGGTGAAAACTGCTCAGCACATCACCAGGACGGAGCTGCCATCCATGGAGGACCTCTACACCCAGCGGTGTAGGAAGAAGGCCGGTAGGATATTAAAGGACCCCCATCACTCCAGCAACAATCTGATCTGTCTGCTGCCGTCTGGCAGACGGTACCACAGCATCCGGACCAAGACCATAAGACTCAGAGACAGTTTTATACCACAGGCTATAAGACTGCTGAACTCCTGAGCTCTGTGAATGTCTACTCACATCATAAAACCTTGAAACCTAATACTGGGCAATATAAGAAAACCAGACACATGGGTTCAGGGTTTGTATTGTATACCTGTACTGAGTACTGAATAAATCCTGTTTGGCTGCACCTGAATCCACCCGACTTCTGGATCTGAGAGTGGTGTTTTTCTAACACTTTTGGACAACCCACTCTGGCTCCCTGTGTCTTTTACAATTTATTTTTAGTCCTTTTCTTAGTTTATTAAGGCACCAAATGGCTTTTCCCCCTTTTATCTCCCAGGCTCCCTATTGTTTTATGATCCTCCAGGAACCCTCAGGTCCTCCACAGCTGCTCTTCTAATCGCCCCTGAGGTCACCACCAAAACATTTGGGGATACCTAGTCCAGTAGTAAGTCACTTTTTAAGTGAACAGCTTTAAAATAACCTTTCAAAACAAATATTTTCAATATAGCCATTTAACTTGCGACTGTCTGGAGTCATATTTTAATGATTTTATTATTATTTTATAAAACTTTTTTTTTTGCCCTTTCTACCGATGGATGTGTAAACATTTTAAACGTGTTTTTTGAACTGATAAAAAAAAAACACTTGAGAGAAACTAAGCGGTGTGAACTCACTGTGAACTACAGGCATTTGTTTTCTTTTAAATAATAGATTGTTGAGTCCAGAAATACAATTGGAAGATCTTATTTAAGTTACTTTTTGCGAGTTGATACGAATGCAACTGTTAGTGTTTTAAGAGCATGCGATATTGTCTCCTGAATCAAACAAAATCTGAATCATATTTTTGCAAACTCACTTCAGAAAATATTATGAAAAAACTTGAAATTTACCATAAAGATATACAGAATGCATGTTTTCTAAATCTCTGATCTTTACAGTATACTTCAACAATTGATACTGAATTTGAGGTGGAAGTCAGAAGAAGCATCATTAGAAATGTAGCAGTGAATGCTTTCCTGATTGCTCTTTACTAGACAGAACGCTAAAAGCCGAGTTCTGTAAGGAAAACACATTTATGGACTGAGATACTTTGCCTCACTTAGCCCGTAATGACAGTGCTGAATAATGAATGTGGGGAGAGTCACCCATCATAGCCCTTTAGTAATTAGGTTCATCGTGAGTGGGAAGAGCTGTCTGAACTCTTTCACTTCACTCACAACTACGTCAGTATAAACAGTGGAGACAGGCTGCTGCTGTTGCATGCAGGTGTGTACTCACTATGACTCCAGGGTAGTAGCCGCCCACTGTGATGTTCTGCGTCCTAGTGGTTGCTGCCAGGCCGAAGATGAGGATGAGCACAGACACAATGAGGAGCAACACCGTCACTATAATGGATTTCCTCTTCCTCCTCTTAAAGGAACCTATAAGGCAACAAATTAGCAAACATTACTGTTGTGATGTGAACAGTAAAGAGATGAGGAATTAATGAATGAAGCTGCAATAGGAGGAGGTTTAAGACTGGAGTCTGAACTCTGTTAAAGAGGTCCTATTGTGCTTTGGGGTTTTCCCTTTGCTCTAGTGTTTATTATAGGTTTTTGTGCACTTAAATGGTCTGCAAAAGCTAAAATCCCAAAGTTCCCTCCAGAGGGACCAACACACTCCACCCCTACCTGAAGCACCTCCATTATATGCCTTTGTTTACTTTCATAACTTCTCAAAGTGGTTGAATAATCACAACAGAGCCAGCTGACCATCAGAGCAGAATGTGTTCTGGTTTCAGACAGAGGGTGAAAAGAGGTGCTGTAACACAGGCAGTATGAGAAAAATAAAGACCTTTTAGAACATTAAAGCATGGAGACATGTCACAGTAGAAGCACAAAATACAAATCTGAACTTGAACATTTGCATAATAGGGCCCCCATTAAGTATTCATTTCTTTTAGAAAAAAGAAATATGTATGAACTATGTGTATCTTTAAAGGGAAAGATAAAAAATATCAGCATCATGTGCAAACACTTAGAGTCTTGCAGACATTCACACACAAAAGGGGAAGAATCATCCTTAAAGAAGCTAAGTTAAAAATGCAGATGCATTAAGACGAGTTGCCCTTGATGAACTATATTAACAAACAAAATACCTGATCTTAATTAGACATATCCTTTGAGATGATAATCATCTACCAAAATAGCATCAAACTAATATCAAATACTAGTGAGAGGTGCAAGTCAGAAGTCAAAGAACAAACATTTACAATATTTAATATATGCATATTAAACTAAAAAGAAAAACATTCAAGGGTTAAAAAGCCTCGAGAAATGTACTTCTTTTAAAACCACTGAACCTGAAACTCCTGTCTGATGTTGTTGCTTCAAATAGCTGCAGGAAATCATATCAATATTCAGTGCCTTTGGGTGAAGTCAAACATTATAAACTGAAGAGAGGCGGAAGGGAGTGCCCAGTCATTGCAGTCTTTTTAATTACTTTAATAAGGCATTTGTTTCAGCAGCAGAATCTGTAGAGTAAGGTCTAACTCATTCTGGCTTATCTCCATCATTCTCACCACTTCCCATTTTAACTCACATCATAGGGAAGCGAATGGTTTCGGGCTGTGGTGAAGAAGTGCGTAGGGACTTGGCTTGTGAACCAGGAAGTCACCGGTTCAAGTCCCCTAACGACCAAGTGCTACCGAGGTGTCCCTGAGCAAGACACCGTTCCCTACACTGCTCCCCGGGCGCCGTACACATGGCAGCCCACTGCTCCTAACACTAGGATGGGTCAAATGCAGAATGAACATTTTCCCTCTGTGGGACGATTAAGGGTTCCTTGTTTTGTCTTCGCTCAGGTTTTTCTCAAAATGACAACTACAAATGAATGGATGATTTTGCAGAGCTGGGATTGATATTATAAATTACACTTATAATGTAAAGAGACTATTTCCTACGGCATAGCTCATTTCCTGCTCTCAAATTCTAGATTACAGTTAATTGAAAGAACCCATTGGGCTGTTTCGCATTAGTGAAATTAAATTGTCGTGGGTTTATGTTTTCCATCATATCACATTTCTTTCCACATCATCCATACCTTGCTTTGAAATCAAATGTCCGATGTAATGAAACCACTTTGCCACTTCATATACTATCTGATTGTCAATACAAGTTTAAAACAAAAACATTATTGATCAATTTCATCTGGCTCTAACTCAAAAGCAAGAATGGCTAGATAGGAGTTCTAACTGAGATCAGAGGACTATAGATACAAGTAAAGGGTATGTTACTATGTTGTGATTTGAAGCAAATAGCTACTCGTAGGATATCTTAACTATGTGTGATATTATCCATTCAATATTAATACACCACCAACAAATCTATCTCCAGTCCAGCAATGCTGTAATAAGAGACAACTTTTCTTTCTCAATAATTGTTGCACAAGGAATAAGAAGGGTAAGATGGGAGCCATTTTCTGCCAGTAGCTAATGTAAAAGTAGAAAAACATAGCTTTCAGTGAAGAAAAAAGATCTCGTAAGACCTTAAAATAATGTGTTAGTATCTCAAAATAACATTCTCAGAGAAGAATTCTCATTATGTTGCGGTACCAAATCCTTTGTGTGCAATACCAAGTCATTATTTTGAGAAACGAATTACTTTGATATACTTTAAAGGAGGTTGCTCATTATAATGACTTACAGGATTTATTTTTCATCACATTGACTGAAATGGGTTTCCATAGACTAGTAAAGCAAAACATGGATGTTGCTGCCATTAGCTGTGTTTGACTCCAACAATCAATGATATTATCTAGTCACTGATCACCTGTTATGGACTGCACTAAAAATGTATAAATATATGATTGTCCTATACACAAAGGGACCGTTTTATTCCTTTAATGTTAATGGTGGCAGCCTCACATCATGCTATAGTGTGACAGGCAGTCAAACAGCTCGGCTCCTGTGGTTACTCAACGTCGCCGCACCTGCAGTGACGCGCTGCGGCCTGGTCTAAAAAAACAACAGACTGTCTGGTGATGCAACGAGTGTTTTGTGAAAATAAAAACATGCCTTTACTGTTTGTAACTGAGAAAACACAACAAATAAGAGTGGTCTAAAAAGTGTGTAGGCACAATTAAGTGAAGCTTTCAGCGTTGATTGAAATATCCGCATTGTGGCAAAAACCAAGTGTATTATTTAATTGATAAAACCTGCTGCGGCTGACCTTGCACACACACACACACACACACACACCTACCTATGCTTGTTTCAGAAAAGGGCATGACGCTGGACTGAAGGTTCTGGGTGGAAGGCATGCTGGCTGGAGGATGTTTAACGCAGGATGATTGTTTTGCAAAAAAAAAAAGAAGAAGACAATCACGACTCACTGCTACTCGCTTTAAATGTTACAGCTAGCTGAGTACAATGGTTAGCTAACGCAGGCGGCGTGTTCGCTTGCTGTGGCATTCTCTGTTAAAACCCTCCGTCTCCTCCGAGCCTCTCTCTGTCACATCCCCGCCGCTGAGAGGCGTCTGTCGGTCTCTGTGCTCTCGATGTGTCGGTGTCAGCACTGTGGGTCTCTTGCTGCTGGCTGTGTGTGCGCATGTCACACACATAGCCTACTCTGAACAGAACACCTCACTGGCTTCACTTGAAGTGCCAGAGTGTAGGAATACTCTGGTACAAGTAAAAATACTGCAATCACAATGTTACTCAAGTAAAAGATGAACAGTATTAACATCAACATATACTTAAAGTAAACATAAGTAGTACTCATTGTCAGATTCAGAATAATTTATATCATATCAGTACTTAGGTACCCTTTTTCCAGAGTATTTTATTTTTGTTGCTACTTACTACTTCCACTCCACTACATTTTAGAGGTAAATTGTGTACTTTTAGATTTATTTAAGACCTTAAGTCACTTTGCAGATTTGGATTCGTAATGTGAAATATGGTCAACAATGAAATAAGACTTACTAGTTAAATCTGGAGTAAATTCAAAAGCTACCTTGCTGTATGAAAGTAATTAAAACGTTACCAGCTTGATAAACACATTAATGCATCAATAATCATAATCAAACACATCATATATATTATTCTGAAATGAACCAATCTGCATAATGAGTACTTTTAGTTTTGTACAGTACTTTATATATATTTAGATGCCAATACTTGTTCAACTTTTACTGGAGTAACATTTTGAATCTAGGACTTTGACAGCACGCCTGCACTCTAGTACTTCTGAGTATCTCCCTTTAATAGCATGAATGGTCAACACCTTACTGTATATCACAGCAGTGGTGAAGTCGACGTGACAGCATTCTTCAAATAAATCATTTTGAGTATACAAATTCTTCCATACTGCTGTGTGTGTGTCTCATATATTTAAAGTTCCTGTAATGGTATGTGAGAAAGTAAAAGTTGGAGCTCAGGCCAAGCCTCCAGCGCCATCGTCTGGCACAAATACAACACTACGATCAATAGAATCAGAATACCTTTACTAGTCCCATAGAGGGGGAATTTACATTCTTACAGCAAAAGTAAAGAGACAAAATAGCAAAAATGTTAAATAAGAGGCAGGCATACAATATTCCAGATAAGAATTACACAAATAACAATTTACAAAAGTAACAGTACAAATATTTGTTTAGATAAAATAAGTGTAGCATGTATAAAATAGTGTGATAGCAGCTAGATAGCAAGTCAACATTGCACAGTTATTACAGATTTTGTAACAGTGGTTAACTAAGAGAGAAGACCCAAGACCAATGAGACATTCGGTGACCAGCATATTCATTCATGGGAATTTGGCTAATCAATTTAACCCCCTTTAGAGCTTCATTTTGGGAAAATAAAATTAAACAATTATTTCTTCATCAAATATGATCAAAGACTTGGGCAAATTATGTTTTTCTAAAATCCAGATAAAGAACAGTTACTATTTTTTGGATAATAAAAAAACTGAAATGCATGATGCACATTTTACTGTCCTCATTCTGTTGTTGTAGTGCACACAGTTGTCTGATTTTGAATTACATTAAAATACAAATGCAAACAAAAAAAATGTCATTTTGCTTAAGATAAAAACATGCACAAATTCCATGTATATGGCAGGAATAAAATCAATGATGATCAATGATATCATAATCATCAAAGCTTTACTTACTTGAAACACAGTAAACCAAATGAAATGCTTAAATAGTTAGTTGTTTAACAGAGCGAAAGTTTGCTCAGATGCAACAGAACGTTTTGGGGGGTTTTCAGGCCAACCGTTAGCCCAGCATCTCATTTGTTCCCTGGGGCCCTCTAGCAGGTTAACCCATAATGTAGAGCTTGCCCTGTACAAATGCAAGTATACTTACTTTTAGGGACAATGCATGTCATTTCTCAGTCAAGACACTTTAAATGGCATAAAACAATTAGAAGAATATGATCATTTCTCTGCATTCCTCGATGCATGAAATTATGTCTTTTTAGGCTTTCCCTGCAAAATGCTTTGGGGACTTTTGCTTATCAGCAAATTTCCTTATTTGGTTGACATTAATCATTGGCCTTCACTGTAAATACACACACACACACACACACACACACACACACACACACACACACACACACACACACACACACACACACACACACACACACACACACACACACACACACACACACAAGAACAAGAACACGTGCACGTTTTTGCCGCGCAAATCTCAAAGAACAGCTTTTTTTCCATGACGCAATTTCTCTTTTCATGTAAAGAGGAAGAAAAAAAAAAGTCCCCCTCTCCTACTTTTTTACATTGGGGTAACAGCATGTTACGTGACCGGCGTGCAGATAGGATCAGGGATGAGGACAACTTGAACTTCTCCAGAGGGGAGTTTATGGTAAGCAGTTTCTGCAGCAGTGTATGAAGCTGCAGGTGTTTACAACGGTATTAGTACGCATGCATGTGAAGAGACGATGACTGATATTGTACTTATGATTTTTCTCTTTCATGCAAAACACATGCCCCTCCATAAAAAGTAATAATCAACAACTTTCTAAAACACGTTAACTGTCCTTTTTATCGGTACAGTAGTCCTTGCAGCCAGGCCATGATTGACAACAGTGTCTTGTGTTAGAATAAGCTATAAATATTGTATTCAGGCTTTGCTTCAGTTTAGCCCAGCTAAGCAGACAATGGCTGATGGTGTGCGTGTTCTGAATGCAGTGCTGTGTCCGGGTCGATGCCAAAACGTCTCTAGGACCAAAAAAAAGCACTTTGTATCCCACCCCCAGTTTTCTCTATCCTGCGTTCATTCACTACGATGCGCGCTTAGTTGCAGGAGGTTCTCCACAACCGGTCCCCTGTGCAAGCCTAAAACTTTCTAATGAAATCCCCAATTACTTTTTGACAAACGTTGTTTTTTCTCTCGGGGTCAAGAGGGCTTTCGACGTATTAAGACGCGTTTCTTTTGCAAAGAAAACTTCAGGTATGTCTGAATGATTTTTCATCGACATTTTAATTTAACTACATTTAATTGTGTTAAAGGTAAAAGTTCTGCAAGTGTTGACATTTGGAAGTTCGCAGATGTAAAGGTGTGTCTCTCAGTGAAGGGCATTTGATATGCGATTGGTTTAACAAGTGCCTTTTCCTCCTGTGAAGAATATGGAGCCCAGTTCCACAGAGGGAGGAGCTGAAGAGACGCTCCTTAAAAATCATCCACCAGGTCTTGTAAGTGCTTACATTAACATTTAAAATATATTACTTAATAATCACTTTATTCACCAAATGCAGTAGGACACTTTCCCACTAGCACTGAAGTTGTTTTAACTAAACAGCAAAGTTATTATGAATGAATTTACCAAGTGGTTTTATTGGCACAAGATTCAAAGCATAGCACCAAAAAAAAAAGAAGCAGATTTAGCAGATTAGATTACTTTAAAAGCCAAATTCTCACGAATGAAGTGACTTTTCCGTGACTCTCTGAAGCGTCCCGTGGTTCCTCTGGGATCTGTGTGTCCTGGCCTGTGGATGCTGAGAGTCAGTGAGTAACATCTGGCTGTCAGAGTGACCCTCCAGATCTGCTGTCTGCAGCTGCTGCTCCAAGCAGGAGGGTCCACTCAGAGGAGGTCAGATCTCCCAACGAGTGCCAGAGAGGTCACCAGCGGGTTTATAATTTGCAGAAACAGGGGACAGGACCGTCAGTGTGAAGTTCATTAATATGCAGAGCACTCTCTGGCAGGTTATATCGTCGGTCATACTCGGATCAGAAGGCATGCCATTTTTTTCCTGCAGTAATTTGAAAAGAAAATAGTTTGGCTGCAGAACTTAGCAGTTGTGAAATATGTGTGGTGAGGGCTTTTTCTCTCCTTCTTCTTTCCACCAGCCTCACAAAGTGATACTCAAACATGGCCAAGAGCTGGAGGAAGAGCAGGAGGAGTTGGCTGAGCACCAGCCTCTAGAGCAGGAAGACCTGAACTTTGAGAGATGGAAGCGCAGGCCATTACCCAAGAGGACGCTCCACCAGAAAATAGACGACATCAAGACGTACCTGTGGAATGCAGAGACCAACGAATTCATGGGTCGCTCTGGGAAGAGCTGGAGTGAGTTGACTATAAAGAAGTTTTATGTTGTTGGGAAGGAGGGGGGATGTTTGATTGATGCAAAGATTATAATTTTTTTTACTGCTTGTGTCCAATAATGACAGATCTAATTTTAAATGTTTTAATAGTCTAAACAAGAGCAGACATGGTGCTTGAATCTCTTTAAAAGATGCACTCAGGGTTAGTTTAATGTCTCTCCAGTCTAGGGACTCTGCTCACTGTGCTGCAAGTTTGTGTGTGTCCTTATGCTCAATGTTTACATAGGTGCATGGACAATTCAGAGTGGCCCGACAAAAACAGACTGCCTGGGGACGTTTTCCCAGCGGGAGCTCACTGTCCCGGGCCTCGCATTGGCCGGGAATCACATTCCTCTACATCTTACCATGCTCTCCACTGCCTCTTTCCCAAAGCCTCGGCGACCTCATAGCTGAACTTAACATGCGTATGGCCCCTGAGTTGCAGTTAAACACGTAGAGATGCTCTTCTTTTTTCTTATCTATTCGACTTACTGCCAAATCGAGGTGTGGCTAGCTTTATTTGGCAGTAAACTACAGACTAGATGAGTTAATGATGATGGAGCAGCCTCTTGATATTCGCTGCCATGTGACGCTGCTGAACCCCTTCCTCCCCCAGCTCCACAGTGTCAAACATGATTCAACTAAGTGTAGAGAGAATACGCAAGGAAAGAGTTTGTTCCTTGCATAAGCTGAAATTGATGGATCCTAGGGAGAGCTCAGCTTCAAAAACCAGTGTGTGCAGCAGTGGGGCCCATGTGTGTGGTGAAGAAAGGCCCTGAGCTGAAGTCTGTGTGTCCTGTGAGACGAGTGTGTAACAGGGGACACAATACCAGAGCAGGATGATTGGGGCTCCTTGGAGCTGGCCAGGCCTCTATGGCTGCAATAGACCTTCACTACGATGGCAACCGGAGGTTCACTGTGTTCCTGAGTGAAAGGACAGCTGGGAGAATTCTCACTGAGCTCAAACAGAAAGGCCTTTGTGGCTCTAGGGACGCAAGGCTGGCTGCAGCTAGTCCCCTGTGAAATTGCCCGCACAGCAAAAGCCATTTAATGTAGAGCACGTTTGGCTTGATTAGTTGCTAATGGACTGTTAATTGAAGATTGCATAACATTGATAGTTCTTGTTTTCTTTTGTTACAGGGTTCTCACATGTTTATAACGGTAGATTTTATACGTAACGTTAAAAAGTTATTAGCATGCCAGGAGAGGAGTGTTGGACAAATCATTACTTAATAAAAGTATCATAGTGTAGAAATAGTCAAAAAGTCAAAGTTCTGCATTCAAAATGAGTCAACATTTCAAACCATCAAAATGTTTATAAAGTACAAAAATGGAAGAAATCATTCTGCACAACTTTGAGAATAATAGATGTTATATAATTGAATTATAGTTAGTGATGCAGTAAGGTGTTCATCACTTTAATGATGCAGGAGATTTTTTTTTTACTCTATTGTAGTTTGTCAATTTTACCAAGGTATCCACCAAATGTTGATCTTATCCTAAAATACTATTTAATGAATTATTGAAATGTTATATAACTAACCTGGGTTTGAATCATCAAAACAACTACAGTTGTCAGATAAATGCTGTGCAGCAAAACTTTAATATAAGCCCGTGAACTGTAGTGGAATAATAGTGTAAGTAGCAGGAAATGGAAAAAACCTACTACTCTACAGCAATGCACTACTACTCTACAGCAATGCACTTAATTACAGTCCATCAAGGATTCCCGGATATGAGGGAGGACAGTGCTTTTGTATGATTAAACAAATGAATGACTGTCCTGATTAAGGGACAGTAGCTGGAGTCCAGACAGCAAAAAAAGTGAATTCTTAATGGGTCATTGTTTTTCTCCCCTCAGATCGGAGGGAGGATTTAATCAGAGATGTGTGGTCTGTTATGTAAGACACTTTTGAGCCGCATCCAAAATACTCGCCCTAATAATTGAAAATGCTCCCTCCTCTTCCAGGTCTCATCCTCCTCTTCTACGCTGCACTGTATACATTTCTGGCAGCCATGTTTGGTGGCTGCATGTTCTGCCTCATGTGGTCCATTAGTCCCTACCATCCGACCTTCAATGATAGAGTGATGCCACCAGGTAAATATAAACCTCTCCTCTGCATCCTCCGCCCTCCCTTTCCTCTCATCTCTCTGCTCGCCTGTCCTTCAGTCTGTTGCTTCTACTTGAGTCTCAGCACAGTTGACTGTCTCTGGGTCTCCACTGGCAGGTATGACGATGGCCCCGCACCTAGAGGGTCACGAGATCGCCTTCAACGCCTCTGATCGCAAATCCTGGAAGAAGTACGCGAGGTCTATGGATGAGTATCTAAGACGTGAGTTGCTGTGATTTTAGGGGGTGGTGTTGAAGTTTGGGGGTCAGAGGAGGTTTTTGAGTTTAAATCAAGCAGGCATGCAACGAGTTAATCCTCATCTTCAGTACCTTTGTCCCCTTTTTTCCGTTTGGTTCTTGCAGGGCATGCTGGGAAGGGAAGCCTCTTTGTGGGCAGAGTGCAGCCATTCAATACTTTTTTTTTTTTCTCACCCAGCTTTTGTCAATCTGCTTTAATCAGAAGCCGGAGTCTGGCAAGGCATTGCTGTAGCCAGGGTTTATTTATGCCCTCTTCTCTCACTCTCCCTCCCTCCCTCTCTACGTCTTTCTCCCTGCCCTCCATTTTCAGCGTATAACGATGGAGCTCAGGAGAGGAAGAATATCCGCTGCACACAGGACAGATACTTCATGCAGGACGACTTGGAGGAGAGCGCAGAGCGGAAAGCGTGTCAGTTTAAGAGGTCCTGGTTGGGGGAGTGCTCAGGGCTGCAGGACCCCCACTATGGCTATTCTCAGGGCAGGCCATGCATCCTCCTTCGGATGAACCGGGTAAGACAGGTGTCACAAAAACCTCTAAAACAGAGCACTTTAAAAAGTACATTACAAAAGACAGGACATAAAACAGCAGGAACAGAGTCTCACAGGGCAGCTCTCCGTTTCCTCAGTGAGTGACATCTTGTGGACATTTCGAAAAGAGAAGGAAAATACATGATACCATTCATGCTCTACTTTTTTTTAACAATAATGATAATTTATGCACAATCCCATTCCAATTTTCTTTTTTATACACTTAGAATAAAACTTCTGGATGTTATATGTATTATTTATGTATAAAGACATCCTGATGGAGTTCAGTTTGAAGCACAAAGGGTGGAGAGCGTATACTCTCAACCTGTAGAAAAATGAAGTTAAAAGGTTTACACACACTTCAAGACATTTGCAAGATACCAACAATATTATTTATGCAAATCCTTTTGACCTGCATAAACTTTGTCTAGCAAACATCCTATTTGTGTTCAGTGGGAGGACATGTAAATTAAAATAAAATAACCAAAATGTGTTTTGTCCTGTTCTTACTTTTCAATAGATTCTTGGTTACCTACCTGGCCAGGGCAAAGCAGTGAATGTGACTTGTGGAGTTAAGGTAGAGTAACCATCAACACACTGTGGCATGTAATCATTTTCATCAGCAAAACTCTTCTGAAAATATAACGAAAACATAACGTCTTCCTCTTTCAGAAAGGACCTCCAGAAGCGTTGGGAGAAATACAATTTTTTCCTAAAAGCATTTTTGAAATGAAGTACTATCCATACTATGGGAAGCTCAGACATGTGAGTGGGAGCGCAATGCTTCAGGTTAACATAGAAGATTATATTTAAGTGTGAAATAACAACTTTAATGTCTTGAACCTTTGTATTTCTTCTGTCTCAGACCAACTACTCTGCACCGGTGATGGCCGTGCGTTTTGCTGGAGTGCAGTACGACTCTCACATCGTGGTGCAATGCAAACTGAATGGAAAGGGCATCATCAATGATTCACCTACTGACCGCTACCTGGGTAGTGTGTCCTTCTCCTTGGATGTCGGAGCGTAAGGCAAAATAAATCGCTGCCAGCAGGATGCTCCTGTGACAATGAGGCAGGAAAATGTACAAGAAAAAAAAGATTATTTTGAACCATTATTTTCCATGAAATATGTAATTTCCCTATTTCACTTAAATATCTTCTGCTGTGAAATTTCTCAAGAAGTAGATATTTGCTCTTGTGTTTCTGTTGTATCTTTGTACCTTGAGCACCTGCACCAACACAAACAGTGATGAGCACAAGACAAGAGCATAGAGTGAGTTACAATTCCTGATATTTTGTAATGATTAGCAAGATTAATCAAACTAAATGACACTCTGCCCATTAGTTAGCATTTCTGGCTATGCAAATCCAATTATGACTTAAAACACTACTAGGTGATTAGACATGTTGTTGTATCAGGTTAGATGATCGTTTGTGCACAGTTTTCTGTGACAAAGTGTACTAATTTGTTTTGAATTATATTTTTCAAACTTGTATATTGTAAGAATTCCTATCATGAAAACACTGAAAGCAGGACTTGTGCTGTACTTACACAGTAAAAACAATACATAATAAATGACTGCCAATACACTATTACTATATTTTTGTTGAATAGAGAATTATTACATATATTATTTACATTTATGATAAACCATCACATGCCACTTCTTGTCTTCTTTTGTAAAAACTTTTGAGAATGAAATACTACACAAGACTGATCAATAAAGAGACATACTGTACTGTGAAATAGTTTGTGAGAGGTCTACCATTTGAAAATAACTATTTTGTGATAGCATTAATCCTGTCTGAACTGTGCTACTAAACATGGTATCAATGTTGTATTTATTCTTATTATAGTTCTTATAATAAATACAATGTTCTGGTATGTACTGTATGTTTTCTTCCACATGGGACTGACATCAACTCAAAGCTTTCGACTAAGCTATGAAATTATAAAAATATTATACAAATAATAATATATATCAAATACAAAATAGAATTGAATAAATCAAACCAAAAATACAAATAAAATACATAAATCAGTATATTAATTAATTAATACATAAAGTAATGGTTACCATTTAATTCAAACATTTTTTGAAGATGAATGCATTTCACTTTTACTGAATTTATGATCATCTTAAACGTATAACTTAGTTCAGTCATATTGAGGGGTTAACAAATCTGTACCAAATGTATTGGCAATCCATTGCTATAGTCGTAGAGACATCTTGCTCCAAACAATAAATGTGTTAAAGCTAATGTTGGCATCAAACATTTCACCAACGTCATCAGAGTGCATCCTCTGGACCATGAGTATTTTACACAAACGGTTTATGTCAAATAAGTCAAGCTACATCTGGATGACTGTGATCCCAGTCCCTGCAGGATACCGTACATGTGGATGTACCCTTGGTCAAGATAGTTAATCCTAAATTTCTCCTGATGGCCGACGGTGTATGTTTGTAAAAGCTTCTTTGAGCAGGTGACTTGTATGGTGGCTCAATGGGTTAATGATGAGTTGTATAAGTAAAGCACTTCAATATATTGAAACGGAACAGTAAAAGATAATTCACTGTTTCTAGACGGACCATATTTGTCCAATTCCGGTAGTAATACCGGATGTTGTTTTTAGCCTCAGATAGCATGTAGCTAATATTGTATTGTATATATGAGTAGAGGCAGAAAGAGTTACATACTAAACACACCACCTATATTTCTCACTCATTGATGCTGCAATAATACTATTACGTGTTTAATAACCAATAAATCTCAGGAGAATTGCATAATAAGAATATAGTAGGGGGAATCTTCATGACTACGCCAACAGATGGCGGCGGTGACGTCATAGGAGGACCCGCCTCCGACGACGTCAGCCAATAGAAGAGACCTGGATCCAGCCCCCGCTACCAACCAATGAGAGAAGACGAGACCGGAACTAGTCTTATTTTGAAGTTATTTATTTTTATGACCGGAAGGGATAGTAGCATAAAAGATGATTGTGTTGTAAAATCGCTCTCTCTGTTCCCCACCGCCAGACAGATAACCGCTTTGAGTTTCAACTCTTATACGTGGCCTGTGGAAGCGTGTTCTGAACAGTTGAGCCACAGCTGTGAAACTTTTGTAAAACCTACTGCGGCATCATTTCATTAAACACTCCTTTTAAAACTTACAAGAGGAGCTTCACTTTGTTTTCTTTTAAACCTACTCCTGGACTTCGAATGAAAGAACACTTCTACACTATCCATTTACTATTTACTAAATCAACTGGTGTGACCTTTGAGTGTAAACCTGCATAACCACCTGAATACCAGTCAGTCATGCTTTACGTTATAAAAAAAATCACATTGTTGATAAAAGTTGAACAGACATTTTGAGTCCCTCAGCTATATGAATGTTTACAACCATTAACCTTTGAATCCAGCTCAGTCACAAGACTCACCAGCTTCCTCTACAGCAACTTCACACTACAAGTAGAAAAGAATGACAGTGATACAAAACAAGAACAAAACTTTTAATTGATTTGTCCCCCCCCCCCCCCTTGTGTCAAACAAGCTCATCATATCACACTCTTCATCAAGTGGAGACAAGCTTTAAGCAAGAGAGGTGCACAACAGAAAGGCACAAAACTGTCAGAGGGGAGAGATCATAACGGAGGATAAATGAAATATTACTCATGGTATCCATACTTGGAACTGCTCGTGCAGCTGATGTCTCTGTACTGTCATATGGTGGGTAGTGCAGGGAGAAATGTACATTCAACCAAGTTGGATCCTGGTGAGCAACGTAGGTTCAAACTAATGGGATGGTTCACCCAAAATCAATACGATGTTATCAATAGATTGTGTTTCTGTAATGTTGGAGATATCAGCTGTAGAGATGTCTGCCTTCTTAAAATGGAACAAGACTGCACTCGGCTTATATTGAAGAAAACGCCCAAACTAAGAAACTCAAGAACAAAGTCTCTCGTCAGAAACTCTGTCACTCAAGATAATCCACAGCCCATGTTGGAAGAGTTTTATGAAGGAAGTATTTTATTTCTTCCAAAAAACATCCGTACCACTACCTAGAAGTATGTGTGCATCTTCTCTGGGATGGTGGGTGTAGTTTTGTAAATAAAAAAGTTCCTACAAGGTCTGTGGATTATTTTGAGTGACCGGCCGACTAGCATTTAGATGTATTACATTGGAGAGAACACTTTCCCCAACCCTCTGCAACTCATACTTTAACTATCTACTATATGCCTTTTTATTTTTGGGGTGAATTTGTCTTTAATCTTTTGATATAACATTTTTAGGGTAATTGACCAAATACTGAAATTGTAAATGTTTTAAGAGAAGTGTACATTTCAAAAAAATATGACAGAAACCTCAACCAAAAAAACATAAACAAACTGGTCCCATTCCTGGTAAAGTGTCTTAGTTAGTGTCCCTTTCATCAAAACTACAATTATGTGACTATATGTGCAACAGGTAGTGTTTTTCATTCAGGTGTTAGTTTACGTGACACAAAGGTTTAAATGACGTTAAAACAGCGGAGCCTGGGATGTGAATAACAACAGTGGAGCTTGCTCGTTACATTCACATAATCAAAAATCAATCATTCTATACAAGAGAGTCATTTACACATATATTACTATTATTGTTATTATTATTATACAGCACAGAAACCGAGAGGGAAAAAGCCTCTCTGCAGGAGGAGGAGGGGGAGGAGGTGGACGGCTAGTAGCAGCCACAAATGTAATATTTAAAACATGCAATCTACAATCAAACGATGCAATATTGTTCATAAATGTTTTGGTACTTGATTTAGTTATTGGCTTTAAAGCAAAAACAAAGGAAACCATCTGGGTTGGTTGCTGGGATAAAATTTTACTAGAAATAAGTAAAAGGATTTTTTTTTTAGGTAAAACGGAAATGAGCAGGAAGTTTAAGAGGCTTTCTATGCACTGATGGGCAGGAAAGGTGTTTTTAGGGGAAGGGTGAAGAGGAAGTGAGAGGAAAAGGAAGAAGAGGATAAGAAGCAGCAGGGTTGGATTATACAGACTGGTAGCCAGTGCGACTCTTCCTCCGGCCAATCAGGTAAGAGATAAGCACAAGGATGATTAGGAAGCTGAGCGCCACGCCCACTGCGATGGGCACCAAAAAGCTCAAATCAGTGTCCAGGAAGCATTCCTCCGCTGACAGACAGACAGAGAGACAGACAGAGAGCAGGTTAGTGGTTTCAGTCAGCAGGGAATGTTATTCAGAGAGAAAATGTGGTTATTAAAAGTCCAGAAACAGAAGAAGGCAGAGCAGCAAGAAACCTACAGAAAGTGTATCGATTAGAGGCATGGTTATTAAATATTCAAAAGGCACAAGAAAGAAATCTCTCAAGGGGTTATTACTTCTCGAGCATTGATGTCAGGCAGGATGAGCAAAAAGAAATTGTAAAAGAATAGTCAGACATTTTGGGAATTGTGCTAGAACTTACAGAAAATTCTGATTAAAACCACGCTCTGAAATTTAAATGGTCTCAAAACCGAGTCAGGCTAGCTGTTTCTAAGCTTCATATTAAACAAACAAAACTTCTAATCTATCTCTTTAACATTTCCCAAAACACCTTACTATGCTTTTAGAAATTCAGTTAGACAGCCAACAGCACTAAACACTACATGGAAACTTTAATACAACACATTTAGAGTAATTTGAAGCCAAAGGCAGAGATTAAGTGTTATGATCTGAATGAGTAGAGTTATACTAGAAAGACTCGTAGCCAGCGGCCATGTTTCTCTTTCTCCCGATGAAATAGGCCAGCAGAACGATAAGAATGAGAACAAGCAGGGCAACTCCGACAGCTATGGGGACAATGAAGCTTTCCCCGTCAGCCTGGCAATCCTCAGCTAGACGAGAGTGAAGAGAGCAGAGAGGTGAACGTCTCATAACAGAGGAACCAAAAGGAAAATCATTATAGTTAAACCATGAAGGCCTGAAGGAGAGACAGAAGTATTTAAAGCGGTGAGCATTTAAGGAAAGGAATAAATATTTACTCAAGTGTCCAGGGCAGCAACAGTTTTTATTTCCTTAAATCTTAAAAGACTAAAAAGCTCCACTTCAATCCAACACACAATTTGAAATACAATGAATTCTATAACAGCGTGAGCGAATGGAGATGAAATGTATCCACAACACACATGAATTGATCTTAAACAAGATGGTCTTGCAGCACAAATTCCCTTTTACTGAACATGTGTGCAATGTTCTCTATTAGTGAAGTCAAAAATGAATATATAGTTGGAGTAACTGAACAAACAAAACAGAGAGCTATCACTGAGCAAAACACAGCTGTCATGATAATTAACCTGCTATTAAGAAAAAGAGAGACTAACGTGGAGAAACAGTCTGACAGACATTGATACCAGTGCTGCAAAACCACCTTTGTAATTAAGGCAACTGAGTTTATACAAAGCTGAAATACAACACAGACAATCACAAGAGAAAATCGAAGCTCATATCTGATTTGGAGCAATTCCTGGAGACATGTACAATCACTTGGGGAAGCTACTTAAAAAAGAAACTCGTATTCATTGAAGTTTACCGTCTGCGCCGCTCCTGGGACAAAGCGAACCGTATCCAACACTAGATAATGAAGCAACATCACACAGCTAAAACCATGACCTTGGCTTTCTATTACAGAAACACACATTACTGGGCTTGCCTCTGTCCCTGATTCTGCATCACTGCAACCTGCACTCATTCCCTCACCTAAAAAGCGCCTGAAAACCTGCTTTCAGCTTCTTTCTACGAGGGCCTACATGAAAACACAACTGTATGCCAACAACTTGTCTATTTTACATGAGATTATATCAAATACTTCAGTGGTTCTTTAATCATTGTTTTGAATGAGAAATGAAGGGTGGTTTTTCCTCGGACCAAACCACACCTAGAGCGGATCGATTGGATAAGAGGAGCATTTTAAGGAAGAGTTTGACATCCTGGGAAATGCCCTTTTTGCTTTCGTGCCGAGAGTTAGATGAGAGGATCAATGCCACTCTTACGAAACATTTGTTATACATAAAGTGAGCTTAAGATGTTTTGGGAGGCAGGTATACCTCCACCAAAGTTTTGTTTTTCAGCTCTGTTCAATTATCTTTCCCGGAAAAAACTACTGGCCTGTGACTCGGTGGTAACATATAGCATTGGCCAAGCATTGGGGAAGCACAAATTCATTTTGACTGAATAAGTGCCCTTCTAGTAGCTTGTTATGGATCGAACCAGGCTAGCTGTTGTTCTGTCTCCAATCTTTGTGCTAAGCTAACTGTATCCTGGATGTAGCTTCATATTTACAACCATGCATGGCCCCTGGTAGACCCCTCATACATGCAACATTAAAAAAAAAGACTTCTTAATATATTTTTTAAATGCATATTTTCTTTTGTAACGCTGTCTTTGGCTATGTTGCTGCTGTAGCAAATTTAATTTTCCCCTCTGTGGGACCAATAAAGGGATTCTGATTCTGATATTGAATACAGACGCTATAACTATTGTGACCTCTCTGCAAGAAAGCAAATATCTCTTCATGAATTAAACTCTAGGACAATTTGTTTTAACAGTTTATGCTCAGTCATGCATATTCAACGTTGCTAAAATGCTAAAGATTTAGATCCATATTTGGGGGCTTTAACATCCCCTGATCCAGCGGTAGCCCTCAAATCTAAACACAGATGTCTCAATATAATGCAAAAAAAGTAAAGAGCGCCTTAGTGCATTTATATGTAGATATCATTAAAGTGATTATCTACACAACAAACTGTCCCTTTTCTAAACCTAATGCCAAAATGTATTCTGTAAGAAAATAAAACAGGTGACCTTTCTATCCTCTGATGAGAGCGTGTGCAAATTTAAGAGACCTCTGAAAACATTTTGCATTCAGCAGGAAAAACACAGGTGTGATTAATACCACTAACAACGACCTGTCTATGTGCTCTAAGGAGCCATCGTTAGTGTCAGTAGAGCCACCTGGGATACCAAGACACCCTTTGTTAAAAATGTCTATTAAGATTTTAATCAACAAATCCTTTCATTTTACTATCTTATTACGATGTAGGCACATTATCGGGATAATAATTCCAATCTGCCTCCTGCTCTACAGGGGAAACATGGGCTAAATGTCCGACTACGTTTAAAATAGACCACACTTTCACCCCTTTTTGGAATTTTTGGGAACAGAGAAAGAAAAGCTGGTCAAATATCTTTCTTTGACTTGAGAGTAAAATGTGGGAAATGAATGTTCTTTTATGTCTTAATGTAAATAAACATGGGGATGAAAAGTCAAACAATAATGGAAGAAAAAACTAAAAATGTGCACAAAGATTAAATAATGACAAATGAAAACAAAAAGGGAATGTCTGTAGAGCAAGTGCAGGATCCTATAGCAACTCGTCTGAAATTTGGACACACATCTGGGGTTAAGAATGCGTGAAAAATCATGTACAGGGACTATTCTAAACATAACACTGCACCAGTATAGGAGCTCTATATTGTGCTGCATGTGACTATGAAATGAAGCTAAAGGTTGTGTGGATTTTGCACTTGCTCAACACAACACAACAAAAGAGGAAGGACAAGACATCTTGAAAACAAAAAAGAACATTTGGGGTAGACAAGTTTGGTCCTTGAGAAAAACACCAAACCCTCCATCTTAACATGGATCTCATTCCTGATTCTAGTATAATTAAAGACCGATGACGAAACTGCAGTTGAAAATTGTATCCATGTGCATTTCAAGTCTCATAACGACCGATAACTTCTATACTGCATCTCATCTTTTATTCAAGCAGAGACTTTAGTTTTGGATTTACTTTTTTAATTATTTGCCAATTGCACAATTGCACATGAAACCCAAGGACCAGTCTTGGGAACCCCGTAAAATATTGATTGCAAACTGGATTTATAGGGTCTGATATCCAACATAGGTCTTTCTTCGACCAATCACGTAAGCGATCACAACAATGAGAATCAAGCCGGCCAGAGCAGCGCCAACAATGATTGGGATTAGGATGCTGGTGTCATCCATTGAACATTCATGAGCTGCAGATGAAAAGAGAGTCAGTCAACAGGTGAAGGAGTGATTTTCTGATTAACAACACAGCAGGATCGGCGGTGCTTAAAACACAACAATTCATTTGAAACACTTCAAAGCTGTCACATTACACACTGCTCATTTAAATGATTGTGGTTGGCATGATAGATGCACTTTATACAAATGAAGATGTGCTTCATTTAGGAGGTAAGTCTGATGAGGAAGATTGACATTAGTCTAGGATGGACTTGATTAGAAATGGGATTGACCTTGAGGATTCAAACCACTGGATCCAAAATTAAAAAACCTGTCCTGAGGAAAAATTCTGATGGGCGGGGTAACAAAATCTTTTCTCTAATTTCTGATCTTTCTTGGTTTTAGGTCATGAAAAACGTCATATCCTCTCAGGAAAAACTATCCCAAGTGTTAAACATCTCTGGTTTAACCAAATTCAGATTGTCTTGGAGTGATTGTTGTGCCATTTATAATAATCTGCACTTTTTATACTGTTAAATAGACTGAAAATGTAACACACACAATTATATGACTTTATTCTGGGATAGCTTATATAATGATCATTTTACCAGACGTATAGACTATTCTGAATAAATAAGCAGCAGAGTTTAATAGACATAAGAGAATAACCTACCTGTGCTGAAGACACCCTTCTTGACTGCAAAGGGCTGCACTCTGAGTTCGAAGGTGTAGATGCTGAGATCAGCACTGATGGTGTAGTTCTGCTCCTTGTTACACATGTAGGAGCTGCCGACGGCCGCCTCCCACAGACTCAGGTTTGTGTTGGCGGCAGAAAACGCCACACCTTAAAAGAAACACAGAAAGAAAAAGTCAGCGTGAGCTTGTCTCTCAGCGTGGAGTCTGGGTTATTTGGGTCGATATGATGCTTAAAAATCACCAGAGCTTGTCTTTCCTGTGACGTTCAGAGCATGAAGGTGGAATTTCTTGGTGTCCTGAAGAGAACACACAGAAAACATGCATTCAAATAATTATTTCTAAAATCTGTCACTTATACACAAAATATTTTTTAGGTTTTAAGGTTTATCTGACTTACATTGGTGAAAGTCAACTTGATGGTTGCTGTCTTGGACGTCAACACCAGCTCACTGCTGTTCACCTCACATTTCCCAGTGACTGCGGTCCCATTAGGCTCAAAGTTCATCTGGGGACATTAAGGGAGGAGAAGAGAATCAAATCAGCAGTGAGAAAGCCAAACAAGATTCCCCAGCAAACATACAGTGGTATGCAAAAGTTTGGGCACCCCTTAGGAAAACCACTGCATCAGTTTGTCACTTGCTGAGCTTTTGAAGCAGCAACTTCATTTTAACATATGTTATACCTTATGGTAACAGAAACATCTCAGTAGTGAAATAACTTTTATTGGTCAAACAGAAACATGTTTATGTGCATTCAAACAAAAATAGGCATGTGCATAAATTTGGGCACCCCTAAGAAATAATTCCATTAATATTTAGTATTGCCTCCTTTTGCTGCAATAACGGCCTGTAGACGCCTCCTGTAGCCACAGACAAGTCCCTTAAGCCTGGCAGGTGGTATTTTGGCCCATTCTTCCACACAAAACGTCTCCAGTTCAGTCAGGTTTCTTGGCCTCCGTGCATGGACAGCCTTCTTCAAATAAATCCATACATTTCCAATGATGTTAAGGTCTGGGGACTGGGATGGCCATTCCAGAACATTGTACCTGTGCTTCTGCATGAATTCCTTGGTGGATTTTGATCGGTGCTTAGGATCATTGTCCTGCTGAAAAATCCAACCCCGGCGTAGCTTTAACTTTGTGACTGACTCTAGAACATTCTTGTCAAGAATCTCCTGGTACTGTAAGGAATTCATGTGGCCCTCAACTTTAACAAGTTTTCCAGTACCTGTGCTAGCCACACAGCCCCATAACATGATAGATCCTCCACCAAATTTTACAGTGGGCAACAAGTTCTTTTCATTGAATGCAGTGTGTTTTTTTCGCCATGCATACCGGTTCATGTTATGACCAAATAACTCAATCTTGGTCTCATCTGACCACAGTATTTTGTTCCAAAATGCTTCTGGCTGGTCCAGATGTGCTTTTGCATACCTCATGCGACTCTTCTTGTGATTAACACTCAGGAAAGGCTTTTTGCACATCACCCTTCCAATGAGCTCTTCCTGGTGCAAAGTACGCTGGATTGTGGAACGGTGAACAACTACACCATCAGCAGCCAGATGTTGTTGTAGTTCTCTGGAGGTGGTCTGTGGCTTCTCTGTGACCATTTTCACCATCCTTCGCCTGTGCCTTTCCCCTATTTTTGTCGGCCTACCACATCTTTCCTTCACACGGACTGTTCCTGTGGCCTTCCATTTCACAACTACGTTTCTGACTGTGGAGACAGACAGTTTAAACCTGTCAGATAATTTTTTGTACCCTTCTCCTAATTTATAATGTTGGATTATCTTAGCTTTCAGGTCAGTGGAGAGTTGTTTTGAGGTCCCCATCTTGCCACTCCCTAAGAAAGAACCTAGGCCAGGCACAGCCAGCTATTACCTATGTTAAATAGCCTTTTTCATGATTGGTTCCACCTGTCTTTGTAATTGAAGGTCTAATGAGCTAATCAAAGCAATTTTGTGCAGCAACCTGTCAGCTATAAATCCGTACAGGTGTTGAAATGAATGCTATTTATAAGGGTGCCCAAACTTTTGCACATCCCATTTTTTGCATTTTATTTTATTATAATAAAACTATGTAATGCTACCCTAAGAATTTTGGTCTGGAAAACACTAAAACGTCTACATCTTTGTAGGAAAACAAATGTTGTTGCTGTGATCTTCTATTATAAAGGAAAAGCAAATTGTCATGAAATCTCAGAGGGGTGCCCAAACTTTTGCATACCACTGTATATACAGCAAACTCACACATATATTTGATCAAATATATTATGTTTAACATGAATATCTTTCCCCCCCAACGTTAAAACACCTTAATTAAATATATTTTTTAAAACCTACAAATCCTGTTTCCATGCTTGTTCAATTCTCCCATAAACCATCTTATATCCCTTTTTATATTATAACATATTTTGTTTGTTCTATAGATCTATACAAGATCATTTGTACTTCATTTGATCACTTGCACTTTCTGGAACGCTCATGTTTGTACTTTTTAGAGATTTGTCTGTGGTCTGTGTTTTATAATGTGTGGGATAATGTATCCCTTGTCTTTTATCTGCAAACCAAATCTACCTACACGGACAAATAAATAACCTGAACCTTCTTAAATTCTGTATCTATGAACATACCTCTTCTTCTTTAACTTTAAACCGCAGGCCAAAGTCGGCCAGCAGGCAGGCAGTGTGGTTGACATCCGGCTGGATCTTGTACTTCCCAGTGGTGGGTGCAGGGAGGGTGGGGGTCGGGGTGGGGGTCGGAGGAGCAGCGGTAGTTGAGTTTGTGACGGGAGCATCAGTGGTAGTAGAGTTTGTGACGGGAGCATCAGTGGTAGTAGCGTTTGTGACCGGGGCATCAGTGGTAGTAGCGTTGGTGACCGGGGCATCAGTGGTAGTTGTGGGGGTATGAGTGGTGGTAGTTGTGGGGGTATGAGTGGTGGTAGTTTTGGGGGCAGTTGTGGGGGCCTGAGTGGTGGTAGTTGTGGGGGTATGAGTGGTGGGAGCAACAGGAGTTGTTGGTACATCAGCTGCACAGGAAGTCACTGTGAGAGAGAACAGAAAGTTAATGTAAACCAGTCAGAACCATTTGTGTCAGGGTGAGATGTATGGGGAGCTTGGAAGCTAGAGGGGTTATAAAACTAGAAAAAACGAAATGTTTTCAAATGTTTTCGAAGTTGTACATTCCCGAGTTATTCAACATTTTGCGATGTGCTCAGATTATAAAATCATACATTTGGCGAGAAAAATATTTAAGTCATTTATAAGTCATTTTGTCATGAACCACATCCCTTCATTTTCACTGGAGGATAAACCTTGTTACACAACCAGGCTTGCCGTGTATTTTGCCTGCAGTGGATAACCTGATCAAATTATACTATGCAATCGCATTAAAGAAATAATTGACTTGATAAGATCTTAGCCTAAAATCACATATAATTCTAGGCATCGGGAACTGTTTACCAGCTGCTGATGGGGTGCCACGATGCATTGTAACCCTGATAAGTGAATCTGTACTTACTCTCTTCACTTTTGCTGTTGTTACCGACAAAAGCCTGTATGAGCACGTTCTGCAGCATCTGACTGACCGGTGCAGTCTCGATTGTTTCTTTACTCTTGCATGAGTAGCAGGTGTCCACTCTTACATCTTTGATTTGAGACTTTGCATAGATTGTTGTGGTATCTACGAGAAATTCGGAAAACAAATCAGCATCAGAACAAAGACTGTGTTCATTGTTCTGTGATTTTTTTGTTTGCACTGTGTGGTTTAGAACTTACCGGTTGATGTAGAGTTAGGAAAAATGATTGCGTCACTGAGGTTGTAGGAAAAGGTGATGGTGTCTACCCAGTACATTTTTCCGTCTGTGGTGAAGTTTACACTCCATGAGTGTCCATCTCCAAAATGAAGGTTTAACGTTGAGCTTGTCTCACCACATGTACTTTCACCTGATGTGACACTGGCAGGGAGTTCAAACTCAGCTGTTGAACTCTAAAAGAGAGCAAAGTGTGACCATATTTAAATTAATTATTCAAGTTTCATTTCAGATGGCAACCTTTAAAGAATCTAAACTTAGTAGAGCTTTGGTTACTTGGACAGATATACTCAGAACGGCATTTTTTTAAATTCATGCAAAATGATCTTCTTTAATTGCTTTAGTTGAATAAAAAAAGGCCAGCTAATAAGAAAGATCAATTAAAGTGCTAATGTTTTCATTCCGGATAAGAAAAACTGCAAAAAGTACAATATTTAAAAAGGACAGGACTTAACAATTGCAAAATATCCATGCAGGAAAACTTAGTAACTGAAATGCTGAATTGCAAGAATATATCTCCTTGTAGTGCCTCCCCTTATTTCCCCTGTTCATGATGACAGAGCTTCGACAAGTGTTCTTGAACAGTCATGCTGAGGCGTCCTGATAAGAGCAGAGCAGCTAAAGTGACTTCACAATAACACTGTGTAACCTGACGTACTAAATACACTAAACAGACTCATCTTGAGGTTATTGTGACCCAAACAACAAACTCACCTTATTGATGGCGACTTCATAGGAGACTTTGAAGTTGACCATTAAATTAGCATAGAGGCATAAATTGTTGTCTTTGTCTCTGACATTGACCTCAGTGCCGTGTGACAGCTGGACCGCTGAAAGAAAAGGAAAAAATTCTCTTATTTCTTTTTATTACTCCATTCAATAGCTTAATCTCTTCAGTAATTATAAAGTTACAAGAAGTGGAGACTTCATATGAAATATGTCAAATACAAGAGACTAAGAAGACATGTATTTTCAGAAAAACAAACGCCACATTTACATTTTCACATAACTGTTTTACAGAGCTATTTTTATGTGTGGAATAATCATAATAACCCAGGTTGACCTCAGTGGAATAGAAAACAATAAAATTATATTTTACGAAGACTGTACTTCAAAAGACATTTTTTAGTCATACTTGCAATAAGTTCGTATATCATTCTACTACCCTGAGTAGTAGTATACAATTTAACAGAAGAGGCCAAGGTCAATTACTATATGGTTCTAGCAGTATGCATCGTCATGAATTTAACAGCAGCTTACTGCCACCATCTCCATGTATAATACATGTATAAAGCACCTGACATTTTTATCCTGCTATAATAAAATGGTATTATTACTGAAGGGCTTAGTTGTAACTTGAGACATAGCACTAACTCTTACACCAGCCGCAAATATCTGACAAATGATTGGTACATTTATTTTTTTATTCACACAGATTTCTTACATTTTTTGACCCTGTCTAATAGAGAAGATTTATTCAAGCGCCTATCTAAACGTGTTTTAAAGTACAATAAAAACATTTACACTAGAAACCTAAAAAAAGGCTTCATACAACACATCACCACTGGCTGCCAGAGAACTCACTGCTCAATAGTTTCAGTTTCTCCCGCTCAATAACAGCTACCTTACACAACTGTAATTTACTATCCTAAGTATATATGTTATGTATACATTTCTGCTGCCATAGTATATTGGTCTTTTACAGAACATTACAATTTATCCAGAATATTTTATATTGAGTATTTTTTTGTATATATGGTAGACCCCCCACACACAATGAACAACAAAGACTATATATATATATATATATATATATATATATATATATATATATATATATAAACACCGTAAATAACTGTGCAATATAATGCGTACTTCCGCCTTTAATACTTTCACCTGGCTGCTATATTTTCAAAACTGTTACTGGTATTGGATGTGTCATTTGTAAATTGTGTAATTTCTAATTGTATCTTTAATATTTCTATGCATGTTTCTTAATGAATAATTAAGCTATCGTTGGCCGTTTACCTGCTGTAACAAATGTACATTTCCCCTCAGTGGGACGAATAAAGGTATTCTGATTCTGATTTATGTGTTTTCTACTGTAGACATATATATTTGCCGTTCACTTTTTTCATTACGATTTTACTTTATTCCACCTATGACATATTTTAATGCCTGAACACATTGCCTATCATTAGTTATCTATCTATCGTAATATAACGGCATTGATTTTAAGTTAGCTAGTTTTTTTAACTACATAAGGACGTTAGCTCAGCGCAGCGCCGTAGAAAAAGATTCTCTATGGCGCTGGCTCAGCGGTGTTTGTACTGTCACGTGCTAACTTCCTGTAAACTGCAAAACCGTTGCTAATGCTAAATATGTTAGCCGTTTGGGATATTGTTGATGCATGTTCTGCCGCTTACTTGTTTTACAATGCAAGTTACCCACATACTATTGGTGTGGGACTAACAGTGTTTAGCAGCACCCATGACTCATGCTTTTATCATTAACTCAGCTTCAAAACAAGTGTTATCTAACGAGTAAGCTAAAAGCTAATTTGGCTAACACATTGTGAAAGGCACTAAAACGTTAAAGCTGAAAAAAGTCACTTTCAGTGTATTTTTGTATAGGGTGGCATGATAATATATAATGCAAATGTGAGGGAAATATAGTTTCCTGTGCTATTTACAGCGACTTAGAGGTGTTCCAGTTAGATGTTGTTGACGTAGGTAACAATTAGCAATCGAGCTAGCTTCATTAGCAAAACATCACGACTGCTCCTCGAATCGTGTATCGCATGTAAAGTTAAAGTCACCCTTAAAGCAAATGTAAATATATTATACTGGAGACCACAGACAACGACGACATATATTTTCGATGTATTTTTTGACAGAGCAGCACTTAGCCTGTGCACGGAAGCACCAGGCCCAGGCTAGTCCTATAAGTTTACCATTAATCGCAGCACTTACAAAAAACCTTTTATATTTCTCAGTTTTTACTTTCAATTTAAATACCAATGGAGGTGATGGTACGTACCAATTCCAAGGGTGAGAAACAAAACGAATGTAGCAAATCGATACATCATCGCAGAGTAGTTTTGGAGTGTCAGCCACAGGAGAGGAGATGGAAAAAATAACCGGAGAGTGACGCTCAGTCAGCGGTGTTTGGGATGCAGCTGAGGCGCAGACTGTACCAGGAAATGAGAGTCATATGACTCAAACCAGAAGATGTTTGAACTGGTTTAGTTTAAAATCTCCTCTTTCTACCCAGTTAATGATTGTACAGTTTTAAAAGGCCCACGGGAATTTGAAGGCGTCGGACTGAAAAAAATGCTTACTAATGGGCTGCTTTCACGTGATTGGAAATCAACAGTGAAGGAATGTTATAAAGTTCATTTTACTGCAGTATTTTACAATTTTGAGGGACTCGTACTTTAATTGAGTATTTCCATTTAAGATCATTTCATACTTCTATTATATCTCATAAGGAAATATTATAGGCTACTACTTAACCTCGCAGATTGAGAATTGTATTCAAATCAATCAACTAATACTTCATGATATTTTAATTGGTAAGCCTTTGTTATTAGAAAATGTAGTTAAAATGTTATAAACAATCACCTTAACCAACTGCAAAATTAAAGTGACGAACCCATTAATAATTATAATCCATTGATATATATAGGCCACTATAAGTACTTTTAATTAAGAAATGTATGTTGTATTTTGGCACTAGTACTTTTAGTTAAATTACATTTCGAAGGCATGACTTTTACTTGAAACAGTATTTATACATTGTGGTATTGCTACTTTTACTTAGGTGAGATATTTGAGTGTTGCTTCTACCTCTAGAAAACCATTTAACAAAAAGAAAAGCCTGATTGAAACAGTTATTTTAATCTGTAGCAATAAATCTAACATACTCATACAAACAAGGGCATGTTTACTCAAACTTATTTTTCCTCAAGCGTTGAGGCAATCCCCTCGAATCCCCTCATTTTTCAACAAGGCCTGCAAGCCACACAGGGAGACATACAAAAAATATAGTGTGTATGTGGTATGACTTGGTGGAAGATGGAAAAATGGGCTCTGACGTCCTTGTGCTTTTAGTATACTTTCTAAGGGTTAACAAAAACCTAAAAAGCAGTTGACAGTGTCGGATCAGATCATTGTGGAGTATGTACAAAAACGTACAAAGACCGAAGAAACAAGAAACTTAAATGCATATACCTTTCCAACTTAAGTGTTTTAGCAGCGTAGTACACCCTATAACAAAAGAAGTGCTATTTTTTTGGCACAAACTCTGCTTTGAACGCTTTGTGTGTTCAAGATCACAGCTTTATGGCTACATGGCCTTAAAAAATGTTAAACTTTGCTGCAGGAGGACACATTTGACACAAATTTTACCCAATAGGCAATTCTATAAATGTTAATCAAATAGTCCCACATTTGACTTAACTAAAGAAAAGTATTTTTCTTTCTTTTTTCTCTCCAATCTGTACTACATTAAGGGCATTGTTAAGTGTCGGCATTTGTTTGGGATACTGAGTGATCAGATAGGCAAAAAGTGACTTAATAACAAAGAGCATATTGATTCAAACTATGGACAAAGAATAATCTAAGTTTGAAAATAAATATTTTTTCCTCTCCATTAAAAAAACAGCAAACGAAACAACATCTGTGTGTCTTCTTTGCCTTTCCACGGTAGCCCAACTCTCTCAGTGGCACTGAGAATTACGGACAATATTCTCTTTTCGATGGGCATGCAGTCCACAGGATCACAAGACCCCTGACAAAAAACCTGTGGAGCAGTATCCATTCACTTGTCGGCCGCTGGGTTGAAGATGATAATGGTGTACATCCACTGGAGCAAAAGAGACCGATCACCTCAGCCTGAATGGACCATCTGCATCTCTGTTTCAGTCACTTTATCTTTCTCTAAGCCACATAGTTGTACTGGTTGGGGTTCTCCTTGTCACGCTCCATATAGTCCCTGTCAATAAGAGACTCTATCCTCTTCTTCAAGTCAGCAGGCTGCAAGACAAGAAAGGGCAGAGAGCAGGTAAAGGTTAACACATGAGGCACATGCCAGCATCTGCTTATTTTTATACTTGGAGGTGGGAGGTTGTCATAATGAGAAGAAGATTAATGGAAGACAAGCCACCTTCCCAGAGTAAATTACTATTATAAAAGTATTTTCTTGTACCAACCAGTTTGGATCCTATTTCAGTAGATTTGTCCTTAATCAAATCAAACATTAATTCAGCTTTGTCAGCTAAGGGGGTGCTAGTTTGTGAGCTTGGAAGGTGCTCCTAAATAACACATGAATCAACCTGTGCTTAAAAAGAGTAAAGATTTCAGTCAATGGATGTCACCTAAATAAATCTGAAAATAAACTTCTGCTACATGTTTTTTCTTTTTAAATGACAGAAAATCAGAATGAAAAGGAAGTTTTCAGCCAAAAATAGCAGTACAAATATTAGAAACTGTTTCTCAGCTTATTCATTTTTCCACTGCAGCAACTGAACAATATTTATCAGTAAAAAGTCCCTTTAGGTACAAAATAACGTCAAAACTCTTGAGGTTTTAAGGACTCAAACTCTCAAACTTCAGTACTGACCGACAAGACCAAATCAATATTATTCTGAAATGTTTCCTTTATAATTGATACTTCATATAGAATTAATAATACAATTATTACTAATTAAAAAGAACCTATGACCCTGCACAGGATAAAGCAATTACACCAAGTAGATAACAACTAAACAGAAGCAGGGAGAACATTATTTAAAATACTCATATCAAAACATAAAAAATAACTAGAACTTCTTTGTTAATAAAAGAAATCCAGTTTCGTGTTAATCACCTTGACAGGGAACTTGAGCTGGTTGTACACTTCAGACATCAAGAGATTATGGCTCAGAGTCTTCCTCATCTTCATGATCCGCACGATGGCAGCATCAATCTGATACTGACGATCCTGAAAGACCCTTTCTGTGGTACTGGCTTGCTCCTCCACCTTAGCGAAAACACTCAGTTAAAATACTTCATCAGATACGGTGAAAGGAGGGGAGTACGGTGAGATAATACCATACCGTTTCCTTCATCTGGATCTGGTTTATTTTGATCCTGAAGAGCTTGTGTCTGAAGTCATCATTGCAAGAAAACTTGTCCCCGTCCTCCACATCTTTGCTTTTTGGGAGTTTGGTTAGGACACGTGCTTTCCCACAAGCAAGTGACTGCAGAGTCCGGCGCAGTTCACTGTCCTCTGTAAACCAACACACACAGACAGTGTTTTACATCAGTGGTGCTGCATAATGAGTGCTTGACAATATGTATTTCTTAATCAAAGTGCTGCTAACCAAACTTTGATGTGATAACACACACCTATTCCTGTTGCCAGTTTGATCTCCTCCAGGGAGAACTCTTCTCCTTCGTTAAACATCAGCAGCACAAGGGTTTGGAAGAGTGACACCTGCAGCTCCTTCTTGCCCTTTAGTAAGAAAAATGCAAGAGAATGAATCAATCACAATCAGAAAGCCTTTATTTGTCTGTCAGCAGGTGTGGGAGAGTTTGAGTGCAGTGTGTGTTAACATTAAGCACCAGAGCAACAAAAATGAGGGCATATGCAGGTGTTCGAAACAAATCAAATAAGCTCAAAAAAGGCAATAGTTTTTTTTCACATTGCCAGTAAAACAAAAAAACGGTGCCAAAACGTACTTAAAAAAAGGGTTATATGAGCGTGTCCATGCAGGTATCATGTTTCCATCATCTTCATTTTTCTGACTAAGTTACTTTTCTCACCAAAGTAAAAAGCCAGATAAAGGTTTCGTTTGTGTTCAGTGGGAAAGAGGCTTCAGTTATGTACCTCTTTATATTCTGCTTTTAAGACACAATGGCCGAGTGTTGATTGCCACTGCAGCTTCCTGCCACTGTGTTTGCCCAGGTAGAAAGTCTTGAAGATCTCCTGCAGTCGAACCATCTGGACAATGACAACAGAGGCGTTACAAAGCAACACTCACTTTATTTATTGCATGGCAGGTTGTAAAAACAGCACATTTCCAAAAATATCGCTATTTGCTCAGCAGCACTGACCTCAGCAGGCAGGTGCACTTCCATGGGGACATAGGTTGGCCAGTAACCCATCGTGAGGATGTTAACCGTCAGCTCAATGTTGCCAGGAATGTTTTGGCACTGCATGTACTGCACAGAAACAAGTGACACACACGTGGTATTGTCCAGCGGCCAAATGCAATTCTCCACATTAGGTTATTACTACAAGGATCGGACCTGTGTGGTGAGGGCAAGCTGTTTCAGGTGTCGGTAAGATGAAAGAACAGGATCCACGAAGCCAAAGTGGATTTCTAAATACTGCACTGAGGTTTTAGTAATAAAGGCTTTTACATCTCTTTTTACACTAATAATTGATTCATCTAGCAACCACAGCAAGATAAACAGTAGAATAAGCTTATATCATTACAAAGTAACCTACAAAGTAGAGGTGAAATGATTGTCTGATTAACCTGATTGAACATTACCCTATAATAACTGTTTAAGTCAACATAAACCTGTCCTTGTGGCTGTTTCTCAGATTTTTGACAAAACATTATATAGGTCACTATGCGCTGAAGTGGCTGCTCATCATTTCTTTAGCCATGGATGTATACTTACTTATCTACTTTATTCTATAAACAACTTATGTGTGCTTTTCTTCTATATTTTAATATGTTAGCTTATTCTGTGTTATTGCATACCTTTCTTTTACTTGCTATGCCACTTTTGCTGTAAAATGTGAATTTCACCGCGGTGGGACTAATAAAGGATTTCTGATTCTGATGTGCTTTTATTTTAGATTTTCTAAAATATACATGATCTGAAAAAAGAAGCAATACATTATGAATTGGCAAATTTTTTGATCACCGAAATAATCTTTAGTTAAAGTCCTAATAGGAAGTATTCAATTGCCAGGTGACTTTTGACAAAGGTTGAGCAAGGTACCAGGACCTGCATTTAGTACTGCAGCCCTGTATCGTAAACCTTACCACCCTAGTGTAACGTTTGTAATACTAAACTGCCTTATTCATTATCTCCCGATCACGAGAATCAAATGTAAAACGGACACGGTTGCCCTTACAGATTTCACCAACTGTTTTTAGATCTCACCTGTTTGAACTGCACCATGATGTCTTTAGAAAGCTCCATATCCTTGAACATCCCCTCCAGTTTGCTGGTGAACGCTGCTCCACATTCTGAGGTAAAACAAGTCAAATGTGTTTAGGATTAAGAGTCCCTTTCTGAGTTTTATTTCCCTTTATTTGTTAAGTTTGTATGTAAAGAAGTGACACTGATGCATTAAACTCACCATGTTTCAGCTTCGACAACATAGATTTTTCTGCATCCACAGAGGCGCTTTTTCCAACCAGCAACCTCTTGGCAAGATCCTTTTTGTAAAAGGCCTCAAAAACATCTTTTCCTACAATGACAACACATTATAACATTAGGATCAACACAGAGGGGAGGGGAGGGGGTGGGTTCATAAACTGATACAAATGTGATAGTAAAAAAAAAGGAACAATTACCATAGATGAATCTAAAAATAATCATTATTTTATCCAGCATCTTCTCCAGTTCTTCGTCCGTTGCCTCTTTGTTTCCTGCCCTTAACTTTGAATCCACATGTTTTGCTGGAAACAAAAGTATATTTGTATCACGTGTTACTGCATGAAGAGTAATGTTATCCGCTGATTTCCTGACACAGGAGGAGTTATGAATGTGGGACATGCTTGCTGACCTATGAGCTCTGCAGGTTTATTTGGCCGTTTGTTGATGAATGTTTCAAAAGCCTCCTTCATGGCGTTGACAAACTTCTCGTTCTTCATGAAGCAGATGTCAATGACGTGATCCACCTTGTCCTTAAAGTCCAGCAACTCCTGCACCATTGTTTTGTCTTTTTCTGGATTGATTACGATTGTGCTTCCAAAAGCCTACGTTTTTATTTTCAAGACATTGAAAACAGCAATTAGGAACAGAATATGACAAACAGAGGTCAGCACCTTGATGCTGCATTTTCTTCTGACTTTTATCTTTGTTGATGCTTCTCACCTTTATGTATTCTATCCAGTGCTGCAGGAGGACCTGAACGCCACCTCGCACTCGACTGAAGAGTTGATAGAGAAGAGACAGATCCTGAATTCTGTTCTCATCCAGCAGGTGAGTCAGACCTGCACGTTTTTTTTATGGAGAAAAACACGTTTTAAGTTGCTTTTAAACATTCAAGAGCCAGACTGTGGTTTAAAAAAGTTGTGTTTTTGCTTAGGAAGGTTCCTAACGGTCGACATGACTGCCAGGTATTGTCATACAATCATACTAACTGGGATTGAAGTCCACTCATAAATACGAGTTGTGTACCTTTTTGCAGAGTAGTCGTGAGATGTTCACCCAGCAACTGCTTCTCCACGGTAGCAATGAGCGGTTTTCTTAGGGAAAAAAGACAACTCGCGTTACAAATGAATCTTCATGTTTGTTAAACTGCACATTGCATACTACAGTGTAAGACTCACTGTGTGCTCTGATCTAAATACGTGAAGACTCGGTCAGCTTCCTCCTCCAGGCGCTTGTTGACATGATGGAGATAATCTGGGACCTTCAAAAAGAGAAAAGCAGAAATGTTTTAATTTATAAAACCATACGATCTGTTTAATAAATAAAGGGTAGACCATTTTAAATAAAGTTATGTTAAGTCAAAAATCCTGAATCTAAACTCATAACTCTCAATCTATTTCATGAAGAACTAATCACCTCATATGTTTCAGGTTTTAATGTAATTTAAATATCTCAATACTAAATTACATACAACATATCTATTTGACTCTTCACATTCAAAAACAACCTGTTTGAAAGCATGGGCAGATACAGATAAAAGTGAAATCATGACTCAATCCAATGTATCAGGAAGTCAAAAAGCTAAGTTACTTTCTGTCTGAATCAAGCAGAAACTTCTTTCAGCTGAAAGGAAATAACCCTTTCAGTCTTGTACTGCATTCTGATTTCCTGTAGGTATGGATGTTTTTGTTTCTTGTGTGATGGATGTGTAAAGTCCTTTCAGTTTCATTCTGAGTAACTCAAATAAAGATCAAAGCATGTTCTAGATGAAAACATATCATAATACTGGACATAAACTGTTTGATAACCGTGTACAGTGGGGCAAAAAAGTATTTAGTCAGCCACCAATTGTGCAAGTTCTCCCATTTAAAAGATGAGAGATGCCTGTAATTTTCATCATAGGTACACTTCAACTATGAGAGACAGAATGGGGGAAACAATCCAGAAATCACATTGTAGGATTTTTAATGAATTAATTGGTAAATTCCTCGGTAAAATAAGTATTTGGTCACCTACAAACAAGCAAGATTTCTGGCTCTCACAGACCTGTAACTTCTTCTTTAAGAGGCTCCTCTGTCCTCCACTCGTTACCTGTATTAATGGCACCTTTTTGAACTCGTTATCAGTATAAAAGACACCTGTCCACAACCTCAAACAGTCATACTCCAAACTCCACTATGGCCAAGACCAAAGAGCTGTCAAAGGAGACCAGAGATAAAATTGTAGACCTGCACCAGGCTGGGAAAACTGAATCTGCAATAGGTAAGCAGCTTGGTGTGAAGAAATCAACTGTGGGAGCAATTATTAGAAAATGGAAGACATACAAGACCACTGCTAATCTCCCTCGATCTGGGGCTCCATGCAAGATCTCACCCCGTGGGGTCAAAATGATCACAAGAACGGTGAGCAAAAATCCCAGAACCACACGGGGGGACCTAGTGAATGACCTGCAGAGAGCTGGGACCAAAGTAACAGAGGCTACCATCAGTAACACACTACGCCGCCAGGGACTTAAATCCTGCAGTTCCAGACGTGTCCCCCTGCTTAAGCCAGTACATGTCCAGGCCCGTCTGAAGTTTGCTAGAGGGCATTTGGATGATCCAGAAGAGGATTGGGAGAATGTCATATGGTCAGATGAAACCAAAATAGAACTTTTTGGTAAAAACTCAACTCGTCGTGTTTGGAGGAGAAAGAATGTTGCATCCAAAGAACACCATACCTACTGTGAAGCATGGGGGTGGAAACATCATGCTTTGGGGCTGCTTTTCTGCAAAGGGACCAGGATGGCTGATCCGTGTAAAGGAAAGAATGAATGGGGCCATGTATCGTGAGATTTTGAGTGAAAACCTCCTTCCATCAGCAAGGGCACTGAAGATGAAGCGTGGCTGGTCTTTCAGCATGACAATGATCCCAAACACACCGCCAGGGCAACGAACGAGTGGCTTCGTAAGAAGCATTTCAAGGTCCTGGAGTGGCCTAGCCAGTCTCCAGATCTCAACCCCATAGAAAATGTTTGGAGGGAGTTGAAAGTCCGTGTTGCCCAGCGACAGCCCCAAAACATCACTGCTTTAGAGGAGATCTGCATGGAGGAATGGGCCAAAATACCAGCAACAGTGTGTGAAAACCTTGTGAAGACTTACAGAAAACGTTTGACCTCTGTCATTGCCAACAAAGGGTATATAACAAAGTATTGAGATGAACTTTTGTTATTGACCAAATACTTATTTTCCACAATAATTTGAAAATAAATTCTTTAAAAATCAGACAATGTGATTTTCTGGATTTCTTTTTCTCATTCTGTCTGTCATAGTTGAGGTATACATATGATACAAATTACAGGCCTCTCTCATCTTTTTAAATGGGAGAACTTGCACAATTGGTGGCTGACTAAATACTTTTTTGCCCCACTGTATCTGTCCAGTCTTTTAAAAAGAAACCAAGGAAACAAATGGGCCCAGGGTACGGGCATAAATCACCTCTCTCTCCTGCATCAGCCTCTGTCCCTCTGCAGCGTACAGGCGATTAGTTTCCTCCAAAAAGCGTTGCTCAAAGGAGTCTTGATAAATCTGGCAGGGATGGAGAGAACACAGATTTAATAAATGCCATTTGTCAACAAGAGACTGACAACTCATCACACCCCAGGGCAGGTAATAATCACAAATAACACAGCTGCTAATCCTCACTTTTCTTGTAGTACAGGAAAGTAATACTCAGTTACCTGCAGGTCAGAGAGCATGCTCAGCAGGCTCCTCAGTAAACTGCGGTCTATCGCTTCCCCGTTTCGCTCCCTCTCTATGAGCAGCAGAATCCCGTCGATGGTTTTACACTGGACCTTCAGATCACTGATGATGTAGAACCTGAACAGCTCCAGACCCATGTCCCTGCACACCACAGAAGTTGTTCACTTAAAAAAAACAATTGAAATCAGCCTCATGCAAATGTACAACAGCACACGTCAGGGACCACTCACCAGATAGATGGCAGCATTGAATTTTGTAAAACATAGGTGCGGTCCAAAAACAAAAATATACTCCTTATCATGATCTGTGAAACAAAGACAAACATACAGTTAGGAATAATCTGTGATGATCTTTTTTAAACATGTTGTTATTTGATGAAAACAGATGTAAGATGGTTTCTGTGGCTCTGAGGTAACTTTCCAATACTGAGAAAATAACCATGTTCTTAAATTGGGTTTGAGACTACAGTACATTAAAAATTGATTCAACAAGTCCCACAATTTCCTGGAAGTACAATACCTAATTAGTTATAGAGAATTTAAACAGGAACATTTGACAAACATTTTGCATGAAAACCAGATGGTATGTAAACAGACTTTCAAGGAATATGAAAGCAACCACTTCACTTACTAAAGTTACGAAACATACCATTTGTCTGCAGTGATCTTGCCAGCATTTGTCAATTTTCTTTAGGAAAAGTACACTGTCCAAGGCATCCGTATGAACAACGTTAAGGAAAAAGAGCTTTACTGCAACATGACTGCATGATCATCACTAAGCAATTCAATATTACCATACTAAGATCCACAGACAGAAATATGAAGATAAATAAAACAGTGAAGGATATTCTCTGAATTGCTCAATTTGTGACTTGATGTGGTCTTCACACACGGCCCTCAGCTGTTTGTAAAGCTTGGCAGAAATCTTATGGGAGCACAGGTTCTCAACAGCCTAAGGAGACAGAAAGAAAAGTGTCAAAAAGGAACATTTATTTATAAATGTGTTTCCTCTTGGGGGGTGAACAGGTCAGTAGTGATACCTGATAGAGCTCTTCTAGGTTGTACTTGATTGAAGTGCTGTTCTGTATGGCCTCCACCGCCTCTTTCAGCTTCTGCCAGGTCTCCTGCGTGTAATTCTCAGGTAATTTGGGTTTTTCTGTGTGCAAAGAAACCAACAAAACAGTTGACAAAGACCTCATTAAACTATAATGCCATAAAGTCAGCGCTATCAAGATGATAGGGACAAACAAATTAATAAACGTATGGTTACTGAATTTTGTTATTAGACTTTCTATCGCCTCCGATTTTGGTTCACAGTATATGCACTGGTTTAATTTAGGCTTTTAATATTTATTTATTTACTTTTGTTTCCTTTATTGTAAATCAATTTGTACTGCACCCACTGTATGAAAGGGGCTGTAAAATATAGTGTTATTATTTTAACAATTAATAATGAGAATGCGTCATCTCATATAATTAATGTATTAAAAAAAACTTAGGTTAAAGTTCCCAACACCTAATCTATTATCTTATTACTTCAGAATAGAAAGCAATAACAACTTCATATTTGATGTTACATGTAAACATTAAGCTTGGCAGGTAGAAACACATTTCTTTACTTTTAATTTAGTCTTTATAGTGTTATTAGGATTCCCTATTATGATTGTTAAAACTTATTTGATGTTAAATGAGAAATGGGTGCCTGTAATATATTATATATATATTTTTCTAATATATCAAAAAAATGTATGCCTACATTTCTGCTTAATGAACTAAGAGTAATTCCCTTATTGACACAATTGAGGAAATGTATATTTCTGACAGATCTGACCAGAAAGGAGACTGTAACATTTACATTGTGATGGAGTCTTCAGGTCCATTTACAGCCATCTCACATCCCAATAATAGATTACACGTTCCACTGTGGACTTGTTAAAGGTGTATATTACTGATGTATTCGAGCTTATAGCACATTTTCTCCCAGTTTTGTGTTTGCTACCTTTGAAGTTCTTGATGACTAGTTTCTTGGCAGCCCCGGGTTTACTGTTGGAGAAGGTGCCGGAGGAGCCTGCGGGCTTCGTCAGTCCGTTTGCATGGTGTCCCGCCACGCCACCGGGCAGGAACATGGCTTTGCTTTTGTTATTGGAGCACGAAGCAGCAGCGGCGGCAGCAGCAGCCTCCTCAGCCATTTTCACATCCAGTCCAATGAAATCCACTGAATCCTCAAACCTCAACTTCTTCTGGATGTGCAGCGGGGAGCAGGAGGAGGAGGAAGAGGAGGAGGAATTCAGGGTCTTGTCAGTAGTGTCTTCCCTCTCAGATCCGTTTATTTTCCTCTTCTTCGGAGATGTGATGTTACCGCTGTCGGGTTTGACATCAGTAGCCGCTGTTCTAGCCTCCTGGGTTGGCGGTGGTGGGGGATTAGGGGCAGATAAACCTGTTGGAAACATGAAAAAACGGGAATACTAATTCTTTAACAGATTGTCTTTTTCTGGTGATCCAAAACTTCCAGGCTCGCCGGGAGATGAGCTCAATGTCCGAGAGCTTGTGTGTGTCTCAACACGGACGGAGGGTCCTTTTTACCAGCATAAAACTGATAGTAAACTGTAAACTACACAGCTTCACTTGGACCTAGCCTTGTCTCTTTCTTGTTATTGCTGGCAGGAGAAGAAAGATGGTCGGCTATTGCTTCCTCTTTTCGCCTCTCGTGTCTCACCGCGTTGCACAGTCGTTAAGTGTGAGCGGTTAGTAACTGAAGCAGTCGTTAGAGATACTTTTTCACAGAATAAATGTAGCTACAGCAGAGAAATAATCTCATGTGGTACTAAAACATCCGTCGGTAAACAGGGGGAAATTTTGCTCTTAAAAGCTAGTCGGTGACCCACCGGAAGTACTTTGTACAAAAAGTACTTTTTGCACAAGCGTGTTTTTTATCCGTGCAGCTAACAGTGCTATTACTGCTCTGGCCACAGGATGGCGCCATGTCACCTACTGCCATGAACTGATGTCACGTTTACCCACATTAATTCAGCAAAAATGAATGAGTAAAGATATTTTTAAAGGTAAAATTGAACGAGAACCATCTCATATGTGTATACATTACATTTCTTCATCATAAAACTAATTGTACTGGTGTTTTTTTGCACGTATTTTACATTTGTTTACATACATCTACACCACCTGTAGCAATATCTGCCTATTGTTTCACAACATATTTGTCACCAATACACTAAAGATGTGTGAAAACTGTGTGGAAACTTTTCAGAAAAGCATCTCGAAACCCAAATCCATTCCATGCACATACATTTTTACATGGTTAGTTTTCTTATATCTCATAACCAAAGGCAAAGCTCAAAATGCATAAGCATTAACTCACAAGAAGAAACCAAGTTATCAAAATGGGAAAGGCAAGTCATAAAATATTAAGGTGGTTAAATCCAACATTGTAAATACAGTTGATGCTGCTAGGGATTGAGATGTGTGTGTATATATATATATCTATATATGTAATAATATATATATACGTTGTTAAATTACGCCTGTCGTCTGAAAATATGTTTTGATATTCTACTATGGCATTTATGCTTGTTTAGTCCTTTTTCCAATTTCAATAAAGTTTCAATAAAAAACCGAGTTACTTTGGTCTAGTGGAATGGCCCAAAGAAATACAGAACAAAGGGACAGTAACACACCAGAAAAGCAGGCCCAAACCCAAGCCTGTGTACCAACTTGTACTCATAAATGTAAAGTAGATAATGACACACTAGTGGTGAACAAAGTGAAATTCGTGGTCTTCATCTGCCACACCATTAATGTTGCATCACAGCAGAAAAAAAAAAGTGATAGAATCAAGACCATAGTGGAGGCAGCAGGAAGATTCCTTGATATGAGAGAATTAAAAGCAGACAACATTACTAACAGCAACCGAAGGAGAAAATGGACAGGTTGAGGGTTAACACTTTAATAATGGTACTACACATTCTTCAGTGGAATGCGAGAAGCCTTATAGCCAATGGACAGGAATTTAAAAAATACATATATGAATTAGAAGTAGTTCCAGATATAGTATGTGTGCAAGAAACTTGGTTACGTCCGCATCTAGATTTTGTAATGCCAGGATTTAGTGCTATAAGACACGACAGAGCAAACAACCAAAATGGTGGAGGATGTGCTACTTTTCTCAAAGATGGGTTGGCTTATAGGAAGGTTCCCTCCCCTGATGACATGGAATGTGTAATATTGGAAATTTGCAGCCCAAAGAAAGAAGGAAATATTAAGGTAATCAATTTTTATAACCCATGTAGAAATTTAACCACTGACATGTTCAAGGAAATGGCAGGGACAGTGTGTAGAAAGGAAATATGGTGTGGAGATTTTAATGCACACAACAGCTTATGGGGGAGCAATCACACAGACAGTAATGGGAATATAGTAGAAGAAATGCTGGAGGAAAGATCATTGGTCTGTCTTAACGATGGACAAGGTACAAGAGTGGATATAAATAGGGGCACAGTTTCTTGCTTGGATCTTACAATGGTGTCAGGTAGCTTAGTAAATGCCTGCGAATGGCATGCCAAGAGTAACTCTGCTGTAGGAAGTGATCATTTCCCAGTAATCACTATAGTAAATTCAAATGTAAGTATACAAGAAGGAAGAACATTTACAAGATGGTGCTTTGGTAAGGCTGACTGGGAGAAATTTAGAATATGTTGTGAGGAGTCAACACACTTGGTAACACTGGAAGGGAGCATAGAAGAATGCACAAATCAAGTCACGGAACATATTCTAAATGCTGCAACTTTGAGTATACCAAAAAGAACAACACAGGGTAGGAAGACAGTGGCACTTGGTGGAACGAGGAATGCAGTAGAGCTGTAAAAGAACGAAACACAGCATTTAGAACCTTGAGGAAAAACATGTCACAAGAAAATCTTATAGATTTCCAAAGGAAAAGGGCAGTGGCTCGGAGGATAGTTAAATATACAAAAAAGAGGACTTGGAGAGAATTCTGCTCCACCATTGGCAGAGGGGTAAAGTTAGGGGATGTCTGGTCCATGCTTAAAAAAATGAGTGGGAAGAAGAAGTTGGTTAAAATCCCAGCCTTGGTAGATGGGGAGAGGATGGCAGTAACAGACAAGGAGAAGGCGGATGTCTTAGGTAACGCCTTTGCTGCAGTACATAGTGGTGAGCACCTCGATGATAAACATAGGCAGCAGAAAGACCGTGCACTCAGAGAGAATGTGAATGTGAGAGAAAAGAGAGAGAATGAAATGTCAACCATGGATATGGATTTTACAATATGGGAACTCAAAATAGCCTTGCAAGGTAATGGCTATACTGACCCAGGACAGGACCAGTTATGCTATGTAATGTTCCGACAGTTACCAGTGGAAACAGTGAAGCTAGTGCGGAGACTTTTTAACAAAATTTGGAGGGATGGAGTTATGCCGAGTTGCTGGAAAAGGGCAGTAATTCTACCATTTAACAAGCCAGGGAAGGATCCTGCTAATCCTAGTAACTATAGGCCCATAGCGCTGACATCCCACTTATGCAAATGGATGGAGAAGATTATAGTTCGTAGGCTTTCGCATGTAATGGAACAGAGAGGGTTAATGAGTCATTTCCAGAATGGATTTAGAAAAGGAAGATCCACAATAGATGCTCTAGTTAGAGTAAGTAACGAGGTGGAGAAGACACTGAAAATGAAAGAGTTGATGGCAATAGTATATTTTGACATTGAAAAAGCATATGATTCTATGTGGAGGGAAGGGCTGCTAATTAAATAATTAAAATGGGTATTGGAGGGAGGATGTATAATTGGATAATGGAATTTTTAACAGGTAGGAAATTTAGAGTCAAGGTTGGAGCAGAAGTATCCAAGGATTTGGAAATTAAAAATGGTATCCCACAGGGGAGTGCAATCAGCCCTATATTGTTTAACATCATGATAAATGACATATTTACAAATTTAGATGGATGCATCAAATCAGCACTCTATGCAGACGACGGGGCCATATGGACGAGGGGAAGAAATGTGCCATATGTGGTATATAGTATAAGAAAAGCAATAGAGAAAGTGGAGAAGTGGTCATATGAGTGGGGGTTCAAGCTGTCAACAAGCAAGTCATGTTACATGATGTTTTCAAATAAGAGAAAGGTTGGTACAGAAAAGTTAACATTATATGGGCAGCCGATGGAGAGGGTGGCTGAATTTAAGTATCTGGGGTTATGGCTGGATAGCAAATATACATGGAAAACACATATCAAACATCTGGAAACAAAATGCAAAAAAGTCATTAACCTATTAAGAGCGGTGGCCGGGTGCAACTGGGGGGCAGATAAACAGGCATTAATTGACATTTATAGGGCTATTATGAGGGCAACAATAGATTATGGTAGTATAGTGTATGGAGCAGCAGCAAGGACATCATTGGAAAAAGTGGACAGACTACAGTACAGAGCACTGCGATTATGTATAGGAGCTATTAAATCAACCCCCATTAACGCAGTACTTATAGAAGCAGGAGAAACACCGCTTGAGTTAAGAAGGGAGAAACTGGCACTCGCATATTGGGTCAGGCTAAAAGGAAGTGGAGAACAAAACCCTGCAAAAAAAAACTATACAGGAATGCTGGGAATATTCAAAGTTCCAGGGGTTAGGGTTTGGGTGGACAAGGGATGAACAAATGAATAAATATGGAATGGAGGCCTTAGGGTTCACCAGGAGCACCCCAGTGAGTAGCGTTCCACCTTGGCTATTCCCAGAAGTAAAGATCGATGAGTATTCTGGAAAAGAAAAGACAATGGCAAATGAATGAAGTAGGAGTTAAAACAAGTATTTACCTGAGGAGCAACTACTACAGTTATCTCAAAATATAAACAGATGGTTTAAGAACAAACAGGAGTGTGTGGGAATTGGTGTGTATGTCCCTGAGTTCCAAATAGTTATTTCCAAAAGATTATCTGATCAGTTATCAGTGTATACAGCCGAAATAGTGGCAGTCATTATTGGGTTACAGTGGGTGGAAGAGGTCAGACCAGATAGGGTGGTGGTATGCACAGATTCAATGGCTGTGTTGGAAAGCATTTAGTCAACAACATCTGTCAGAGAAGATTTAATCATTGAACTGTACCATAGTTTGCTAAGGCTTCACAGAGGTGGCATGGATGTACAGTTCTGTTGGGTACCAGCGCATGAGGGGCTGAAAGGGAATGAGTGTGCTGATAAACTAGCAAAAGGGGCACTACAAAAGGAAATAACAGTACCAGTTCCACTCGGAAAAGGAGAAGGAAAAGCAGTGATTAAGAAGAAAGGAATGGAGATATGGCAGAAAAGGTGGGAGGAAGACCATAAAGGAAAGGGGTACCATAAAATACAAAAGTCAGTGATAACAAAGAACTACAAAGAAAGGAACAGAAGGGAGGAAATCATCATAACAAGACTCAGATTGGATCACACAGGTTTAAATGGCACCATGTTTGTACTGGGGAAAAGGAATAGTGACAAATGTGGGAACTGTGGAGTGAAAGAAAACATTGAACATTTCATATTTCACTGTGCCATGTATGCAGTAGAAAGAGAAAGGTTACATGATAAAGTCCAAGAGGCGTGGAGGAAGTGGGATTTAATGGGGATACTGGGAACAGATGGAGAAGGGGTAAGAGTCACCAGGAAGGATCTCTTTACTTTTTTAAATAACACAAGGCTGGTGAGTAGAATTTAAGAAAGGGTAAATGACATAATGTTACACACTTTTGTACAGTAGGTAGCGGTATGCACCTTAAAGTTGGTTGCGATCCGCCATTAAACCCAAAGAAGAAGAAGAAGAAGCGTTACTTTGGTGACAGAGGACCTGCCGTGTAACGTAAACAACTGTCGTAAAATGACGCAACCCCTTACAACGCTGGCCCTCCACTGCTAAACAGGCGTGGAAGTACAGAAGCATTACTTGATATATGAAGAGTCCTCTATTATCTTATTGTGTTTATCATACACATATTTTGGCAGTAAGTCCGGACAAGCTTTGTGGGAATTGAGGAACGCGGTAACGGTAACAGCGACCAACGAGGATGTTTAAAAAGTACGTAGGTGATGATTTCTCTGTTGTAACGTTAGCTAACCACAGCTAGAGGGCTAACGCTAACTGATTAGCAAGTTAGTTTGTTATATGCTCAAGTTCAATTAATGAATCAAACAGACATATCTTTTACAATATCGGCGAGGTCCTGTGTTATTACAGCAGACCGGGCCTGGAAAACAAATCTATTAAAATGTATCAGCCATGTGATCTAGATATTTCCTTCATATGTCTGAACTAAGCAATACGGCCCTGTATTTTAGTAATCACAATGTTGACATGCACCTTTCGTAAAGCTATCTATTTTTTCAGATTGCTTTCTAATGAGAGTGAGGATTACACTATTATTCATGCATTTGTTTAGATGAGATTTAAGAAGATAGGACACTTGCTTATGTATGTATTTATGTATCGATCTAAAAAAGTAAGTTTGAGCATTCTGTTGTATCTCTTAAATCTATGATTGAATTGTCTTTACAAAAGAACTGTATTCGTTGGATGTGGTTGCTTATACCTTTTGGTTTTAACAATCAATATCAGAATCAAACCAACATTGGTTACTGCCAATATTAGCCACAATGTGGAATCAGTGAGCTCATGTTGTGTATGTTTGGTCACAGGTTTAGGCCTACAGAATATTAGTTATTTCACGTGATTCCTCCATGTGATGAACATGCCCAAACGTTTGCCTTTGGTTTTTATTTGAATGGCTGTTTTTGTACTTATACTAAAAGCACTTTCTGTTCACTGTTTCAGATTTGATGAGAAGGAAAATGTGTCGAACTGTATCCAGCTGAAAACATCAGTGATCAAGGGCATCAAAAATCAGCTTTTGGAACAGTTTCCAGACATCGAGTCATGGCTCAATCATATAATGCCAAAAAAAGACCCTGTCAAAATCGTGAGATGGTATGATTTAGTCATTCACCTCAGCAGTTTTTCTCACATGCAGTGGATTTTCTTTTTTATTCTTTTAATACTTCTATTCTTCTCCCCATAGCCATGAACACATTGAAATCCTGACAGTGAATGGAGAACTGCTCTTCTTCAGACAGAGAGAAGGACCATTCTACCCGACCCTCAGACTGCTGCATAAATGTAAGATCTTTAAATGGCAACCACATTATGATGGTTTATAATAACAAAAGCCATAAGTAGACTAATAAGTCTTACTGAGATGCAGGCATGAACAAAATAGGAGCTCCGTGCATGCAAGTAACACAAAAGAGAGAGGTTAGATCTGCCCTGAAGAAGGCAGGGATTATAGGGATCTTTAATTTCTGTAATGCAGTGTGCTTTTGTATTGTTTTGCTTCTCTTTTTCCACAAGATCCCTTCATTCTTCCACACCAGCAAGTAGACAAAGGAGCAATTAAATTTGTCTTAAGTGGAGCCAACATCATGTGCCCCGGGCTGACGTCGCCAGGTGCTAAACTCTACCCAGCTGCAACTGACACAGTAGTTGTATCCTTTTAAACATGAAGCCGCATGTGGAAGCGGTTTGATTTTCACGCAAAAAATATATTTGTGAAATGTTCTTGTGCTATAGAGTCAATTATTTCTTCCAAATCTACAACAAAAATCACTCTTGTACACATTTTTCTTTAACTAGTGAATGCAGGCCATAATGGCGGAGGGAAAACAATTTGCACTTTGTGTTGGCGTTATGAAGATGTCAGCAGACAGCATGTAAGACTTTCCTTCACATTTAAGAAAAGCATAAAAGATCCTTTCTGCTGCTGCTATTTTGATGCCTAATTTCAATCTTCTTTGCAAACAGAGGGAAAGTCAACAAGGGAATTGGTATTGAGAACGTTCATTATCTGAATGATGGATTGTGGCACATGAAGACGTATAAATGATGACATCAACACCTGCAACGCCTGCCCCCACACCCCGCCCCCACAGAAAGTGCGGAGCTCGCATGGGTTCCACCTGTTTACACCTAAGGATTTAGCTGTGTAACCTGCTGAAGGCTTTGAATTATTTGCCATTATGCACAAATAAATAAAAAATCTTGCTTTAAACCTCAATCTCAGTTTTGCATTGTATCCAATTTTTGATGTGAACATAAATGCCTACGTTTTTAGGGTTTAATCAATTGGTAAACATGAGAAAATTGTTTTGCTTTAGGTAAAGTTGATTCAAGCACTTGAGAAAAGATGCATTTTCAAGATTTTCCAGCACTTAACGGCTGTGGTAAAGAACGTATTTTGATACACTATACTGATTATTTCACTTCATCACATTAAGTTGATGCTATTGGGCTATAAACAACCAAACTGTTTTGTGACAGTAATTTACAGAAGGATAACCATTACAATGTCTGTTTCAAGCACTGATCAATGTGTCTTCAGTTTCCAGCACTTGTAGAGACTGTGTTAACTTGCTTTCATGTTGACTTTCCCTCTGTAGTTGGAGTAATGACGTGGCCTTTTTATTCGCTAACCAGGATGTGTGCATATCTGAAGGAGTGGCCTAGTGATTCAGGCGTGCAGCTGTTCAGAATGGTTGTGCTGCTTCTGTTAATTTACACTTCAAGTGTTATTCCAAAGTCTAAGATAAATTGGTCTCATGCTATAGCTCAAAAAACCTTTGCTATTGAATCAACGCAGTTGTTAAGTACTGCAATATTTTATTCTCTTCATACCTGGTGGCAGAAAAATATATATGTACTTTTTGTGTCAAGGTTACAACAACATATGGGTCGAGGCAAAACATAAATGTTGGTCGGCAATAGATTACAATCAGGTGTTTAGAAAATGTCTTTAGCTCAACAAAGCTATCGGTACAATAAGTATTAAATTTTAACAAAAATCCTTCACAGTATGTTATACAAGGTTTGCAGCAACAACCCAACATTTAATCCTTTTATTTATTCTCATCATCCAAAAGTCACATTTATTAAGAGTACTTTGTCTGATAATCAGATGTTTCTTAAAATGAAAGTGAAACGATGAAAGCTCCACTGAAAATGAATGTTTTTAACACATGACAATAGAAATATACTGAACATTAGGGCTGCACGACATATTGATTCAGCAATTGTAACACTGAACGTGACCATGTACGACAAGTTAACTCAAATAAGTCATTCTAAAACTTGTTTGCTGCTAAAAACCGAAGGAAAACTCACATTTTTAATTCAACATGACTAAGTTACAAGGAAGCACTGTCTAATAAAACATAAATTAGTCCAACTTTCGAATTCTTTTCAATCAAAAACAACCCCTGAAAATTGGAAGATGTGGTTGCAAAACTCTTAATCTTTCGGCTACATAATTAAATCATCGTGCAGCCCTACTGAATATGCTTTCCCCAGAATTCAACACTGAGGTATATTATTGAAGTGTGATACATATCTCTAAAATCATTTGAAAGAACTGCACACTCATTGACTCATTTCTCAGTTCAATAACACCACAAACACATTTCAGGTGCTGATTGTGCCAACTGCAAAAAGGTACAAATATACATAAAAGATTTATTCTCACCCAGGATCCATTTTACAAACAGAATTAGAAAAACATTTCAACATTTAGTTTGCCATCATAGAAGCAAAAAAACATTTCAAATGCCACGTACATATGAAACAGTCTCTAATCGTTGTCTGACCCTTCAGGAGGTTGGAATACTAACAAGTCATGGAAGTCGTGACCGTAAGGACGAAGTCTGTAAACTCCAAACATCATAACCTGCATTTGATTGGGCGACATCCCGTTGAATGTGACTGCCAGGTCGGAGCAGCAGCCCTCCACCACATTCGTGGGGTTGTCCTTCATGCTGTCTGTTATTAAGCTGTCTACGCTCTTGCTGTTAAAGAGGCCCTTTCCGTGCGAGTCTTCTCCGTTCTCTGCGAACACACCGGTATATTTGAGACACACTGCCAACTGCTTGTCCTCACTCATCTTCCACAGGGTATGTCCTCTTTCTGGACATTTTTCTTCATCCTCGAACACATTCACTAGCCTTTTCAGTGCTTGATAACTCAGAACGATGCCACTTTCATACGCCACATACTCCAGCTCCCCTGACTTCATAGCATTGCCCAGGTAGAAGGGCTCCTCTGGATCTTTTGTCAGCACCAGGTGTTTGAGGTTCTCGATGATGGCAAATGTGGTTGCTTGTGCCAAAAAGAACCAGCGCAGATCGCCAGCGTTTTCATAGGCATGCTTCAAGGCTTTACGTAGCCTCGCCCAGTCATCTTTTTCATTTAAGTCTACCGCCTCCAAAGCCTTCGAGGACTCAGAGGTGTAGAACACAGCCTTGTCACAGTGTTTACTCCAGGTTTCCAGCGCAGTCGCCCAGTAAACCAGGATCTTTGGCTGGACCATGATGATGCAAGAGACCCGGACTTGATTGACCAACGCCTGCACGTGACTGTCCGAGAGGCGAGTCAGCTCATCTTTACTCGGGGCCTTAACGTGATGATGATGATGATGTTCGTCCGGCCCGTGTTCCGTGGCGGGGCTGAAACTACCAAAAAGCGAGAGCGCCAAGCAGAAGATGCCTCCCATGGCCATCCCCTTCATGAAAGAACCTCCTTCAGACAACATTTGGACAGCAGACCCTGGATGAGAGAGAAATAACCATTAATTAGCTGTCAGGAAATGCTTCTCAGAATAATGTACTTGAAAATCTAAAAAAATGTTCTTTTAGAAAACATTATGGTTGCTGTAATGGTCTCATATTAAGCGTAAATCAATTCACAGACCTTAAACTGTACAAAATGCATACATAGAAAAGAAAAATAAAGGCATTATTACTGTCTTTACATTAGCTAAAAGTTTGTTACAGAAATGATTGTATGGTTTGACTTAGAAAAGTTTTCATAGAGCTTTTGCTGTTAGGGTTTCTAAATTATGAAAAGTATTTTATAACTTCATTTAATCTGGGTGAATTTCTCTTGCTGTGTGTATTTGTACATAAACAGTGGCTGTGTAACCTGTATGTTTCGTTTATGACTGGAAAGACTAAAACACTTCAGGTCAGAATTTCACTCAAGGGCGTCAAGCAGCATTTTGAGTGTGGGGGACACACATTTTAGCGGAGGTCTGTGGCTCCTCCCCCAGAACATTTTCAAAGAAGTAGATGCAATTTCCTGCATTCTGGTGCATTTTACCATGTTTTTAGATTGAAAATGATCTCCATCTTTCATTGTTTTTCCTTGGAGCTGGCATGGTCTGCAAACTGACTACTATTATGTCCTGGTGTAATACAAAGAATGAGGTAACTTTGAGGGAACATATAGCCCTACATTATGTCATGCAACAAAATATCTCATCCAAGTTATGAGGAAACATAAAATGTGTACCTAGGAAAAAAGCTAGCAAAAGCTGGACATTTTGACTGACTGTTGCTGAAATCTGTCTGTCGTTGATCCGACTCTCAACATAATGCAGTGGATTTCTATTGATATGGGTATTCCCCTCTATTATAAAGTGGAACGGATTTGATTGTGTGAAGCAATGGAAAGAACACTGGACTAAAATGCAGCCATGCACGAATATTTTTGATGGCAAATGTTCAAACGACTTTGTTTTTAAAGGTGGGGACGCCCATGATTGAAAGCAGACACACAAAGGTCCTCGATTATAACCAGTTGAACAGCCTCTGACTATTAGTGAGTACATTGGGTTTGCTGCATTATTATATACAACTCGGTATCTACAACACATGAGGAAGCTGCACTTACTCGTCAGTGCGATCTGCTGGCTTAAAAACAGTTTTAAAAAATCCAACAATTTTACAGATGAGCAATTCTTCACCTGGCTAGGTAAAGGAGACTACTAGTTAGTTTTGTCCACACAAAAAACAAGCATGACAGGTTTACTATCATCACAGCCAAAATGGAAACGTCATATGTAATGCTTGACAACATTTCTGCTGGGACAAAAAAAAAATCCCACTTTGGTATAAATAAAGTATCCATCTATAACCAATAAAGTAAATAATAATTTAGTATGAGTCCTATATATTCATTTTCACAGTCCAATCTCACAAATAAACGCAACTTTATCTATAACAAATAAACTATATATAGTTTAGCATAACTTATTGAAATTGCGTAAACTTGTTTTTCTTGTGAGACAAGTTGAGCAGCTGATCTGGTCTCAAGTGGATTAGACATCGTTTGGATTAGACATTACGGACATGTTGTATACGTGTTATTAATGTCGACATTTTATCCATGAACCCTGAACAGCTAGCCTTAACATTAGTTAACTTCATAACATTGTATTCCGAGAGCTATTAAAGTGGCACCAGCTGATAGCTTACTGTTAGCTTCCTGTCGTCTTAGCGTTTACACTAAACGTGTTGTTAGCAACATACATAAAACAAGCAAATCATATTTACTATTCCTACCAGGATTAACACAGCCGTGTGAGATGGTTTCCTACTTTCGTTCGCCTTTCAGCTCCCACTGCTCCTGTTCGGAGAGCCGACGTCGTCAGGAGAGTTAATTAACAGCTAGGAAGGTGCATGTTCCTTAGTGACGGCTACTTCCGGGTCTGAAGTCACGTGACTCTGCTGAGGTCGCATTCATTTGTTTATGTTTTTATGTTATGCCTCAAAATGTAATGTTCCTTTATTTTTATTATTTTATTATTGTACACATTTTTACTGATGCTGGGTTAATTATGATGGGTTAAGGCTGAAGCTGCCGAAGAGATCAACCTTTCATATTTAATAGTGGACAGAAATACATCTCTGTAACATGACCTAATTTTCTGAGCGTTTCTGTCGGTTTTTTTTTTGCGCTAAAGTTCAGCTTTAATTTAGAACATTTGAATTCGTTTCCAAAATCAAAAATCTATCCTCTTTTAAAAATAGCAAGCTGTTATATGTGCTGATGCATACTACTACTACTACTACTACTACTACTACTACTACTACTACTACTACTACTACTAATTATAATAATTATGTATTGTTTTAAAAAATATATATATAATGAATATATTATTCTACTATTATATTATAACTTATTACAACCTATTTTAGCATATTAAATAAATACATATTCTTAACTGCTTGAATAACATTACATTGTACGTATCATTATCCACGAACAGTTTTATATCATATTACATTTGATTTATTGAGTATATTTTTCACTTTATACATTTTTACAAAATCATTTCACAAATTATTTTTCCTTTAATTCAGTGTTGAACCCTTTTTTCGAGGTCTGTAATGTTAGCCAATCAGTTTTTTCTGACATTATCTTTCAGATTATCTGAATTGTGAGGCTGTTTAAATGGGACTGCTGTAATCTTCCAATCAGGACTGAGCTCAATTGTTGTCATGTAATAATGCAGTTCTGGGTTGATTTTTTTTAATTGCAGTTTTGGAAAGATACACATACCGTATTTTTGAAGACTAAGCTATTGCAATTCAGGAGAAGTAAACTGTAACTAAATTCTAATATAACTCAAGCGTTACATTAGATGAATAATTGCTCAGTCAATTCACATAAAATTGATTGTGGATTTTTTTTAAATAATAGTGAACCTTCATTTTCTGTGAATCATTGTTGCAGATGTATGAGGTTTTGACAGTGACTATACAATATTGGTTATTTCCTTTTCCTGATGAGTAATAGGTCTAGTAAAATTACAGCTTGACCTTTAAACCAGACTTGGCTGTACTTTTACCTTTTCTCATTGACTGCGGTGCAGACAGATGTATCAAATGTTGTTGTTTCCATCGATGTGGAGACAACCTTATAAATCACCTGATGCCACGCACACTCATCTGAAGAGCATTAGGTGCCTTTCAGTTTGACAAAAAGCCTCCTTGAACAGCCAAAAACTCTTGACTTGTTTTGATCTTTTACATTTTTAGAAACAAGCCTTAACGAAAACAAGCAATACATTAATCAAACTCAAACTGTAATTTTCCCAAATGGATACTTGACACCTCAAGTTCTCTCAAAAACCTTTCATTAAAAGTGCAGCCTTTTAAACTCATATTTGTTCTTCACGAGGCAGAGGGCTTTGAATCTGAACACGAGAGATCTGCATTGTGAAAAAGCTTCTACCTGAGGCCATCAGGACTGACCTCTGACCCCTTGGCCTTGTCCAACACCGGTCTTTAGCTAATCCTTTGCTCTGCCCTGTACATGGCATATTTGCACTTGTGACATTTGTAGATTTGGCTTTTTTAACATCATTTTTTCAGATGGCATTGCTCTAAAACATTAAATATCTCAACAGTTATTAGACTGATTGCAAATGAATCTCCACTGATATATTTAATGACTTTTAATGATAATCTAGCACCATCATCAAGTCAACATTTTAATTTGATCATTTTTTCTATCCTTACATTTTTATCAAATCCTTATTTGTGCTGTGAGCACAGTGTTTGTATAAAATATTATATTATAGAGGACAAAAATGCCATCTTTGTAAAGAGCAATGTAGACAAGGAAAACCAAGAAATGTAACACATTCAATCAAATAGACAATAGCATTTTACCATAAAGACAGAAGAGGATAAGTGAACAAAATAAAATAAAAACCTCTTAATAGAAAATACAAAGCAGAACAAAAATACTGGGAACAGAAAACCAGTACAGAAGAAGGAAAAAGATAGATAAAAGCAGGTACAATGGAGCAGTTGACAAATACATTATTTTTCACACTCATTTGACTCTTACAAGTAAGAATAAAAATAGAAATGAAAAGATAAATAACATAGTGAGGAAACTAGTATTCAGAAACCACTACAGCATTGCACAAGAAAGAAGCTGTTTCAACTACATACACATACATATAATACATTTGCAAAGTATTTACCACACTGTGACGTATTTGCTTCATCAGACGGTCATAATTAACAACAATGTTAGTCATTCAACCCAAAGTGACGTAGAAACCATCAGTGACATATTTCCAGCAGCTGTCTACCTGAGACATGAGCAATGACACGTTTGAGCAGCCCATCACACAGAAACATGTCCGACATAAAGCTTCAGAGCTCTGGACAGCGGCTGATTACTGCTGCAGAGTAAACATTTGTTAGGCCTCTCTGTACAAGCACAGATAGTCTCCGGCTCAATTGACAGGGGCCCCTAAATTGTTTCTGTGACGCCTGATCCATCGCGTCAAAACCATTAAGAAGGACACTGGCTGTGATGATAATGTATTGATCAGGTTGTGATGGATGGCCACTGAGGATATAAAAGTGAAGTTCTCTACCGAGCAGAGTTATATTCCAGATCTGACCATCTAGAGATAGAGGCACCATGATTTCTGTCGCTGTGTTTTACCTTGTAGCTGTGATTTGTTCTGCAAGACAGACACATGCTGTACCTCTCTACCCCAACACTGACCTGGAGCCACAGGCAGGTAAGACTCTTTCAATATTTTTGCATTTATTTTAAAGGGTTGGACTCTTAAGGGCAATTTGACCATTTTTAATTGACATTTTGTAAGTCTGCTTCATTGCACTTATGTGAGAAATCTGGGCTTACATCTGAATGATAATACACAATTGATCTAATTTCATCTTATCTTTACTCCAATGTTGGTACCGTTGTGTTCTTTAAGATATGGTTTTGAAAAATTATCCCACAATATATATTCACAAGTTATTCTGTTGAACTCACTGCAGGGATATTGATCTCAAAATGACAGGATGAAGGAAAGGCACATTTTTGTTTTTTATTTCAACAGATTTCATTCAGAAATTGATGTCAGAGGTGGATGATGGAACCAACACGGCTGAGGGGGAGCACAGAGAGGTGAACAATCTGTATCCTCTACTGATGCAGCACAATGGAGGAAGAGAGTTGTGGAATAAAGGTACAAATAATTCAAATGTCATGCAGATATATCAGTTACAAAACGGTTATAATGTAACATAATCATTTTTTTAACTTATATTTTTTTGTTTTTAAGGTGCTAAAGAGTCAATACAACAAGACAAGTTTGCAAACATGGTAAGGCTGATAATCTATCTCTAATTTTAAGAAAGTATTTATAAGGCATTGCCTATCTTTATAGCAATTCAAAGAATTTAAAAGTGAAATCGAACCTGAAAGGTGTTGTGTCTGGCTGAAAATAAATTATCCTCCTTTTTATAAGTCTATAAAGAGAAAGCATTTCAGAACCTGAGACTGGATGCAGGTTCATATGGCACACATGCGCATAAAAGTATGCAGGAAGTAAGCCACGGTTTCTTTTAGTGTAATCTTTAAAAATGAATAACTGCAAACAGGTTAAAATAAGGTTAATGTGATCAGTTAGCTCTGTCTTTAGATCAGAGTACAGCATGTTATCTGCGTCTGCTTTCTTCATGTTTGTATTTTGTTGTTTTCAGGTGGAGGACCTCAGAGAAGCCGTCTTGAAGCTGACAGCGGCCGACAAGCTTCGCTCTCAAGGGTTTTCTCAGATCAGAGCAGAACTTGCCTAAAACAAACAAAAGAAGTGAGTGACTGTTTTCTATCAATCAATCACTGACCACACCTGCTCTTTATTTGCAGTCTTTGACAAAGGCTTAGAGCATTTATAACCATTATAACTTTTATTTATATAGGACCTTTTAAAATCAATGTTTGGACGATGAACAGTGGTAATGGTTCAAAGTAGTTTATGTATATTGTTTTTGTCTAGTTGCTTTTATTTTCTTATCTTTAACTGTATTTTCACTCTCTTTTTATCATGCTTTTAGCGGTTGTGTTGTTAGGTTGATAAGTACATTATCACAGTTTGAAGGGGTTTGGCAATTTAGAATGTGGATTAGATCACATATGACTTCTGCTCTGCGTCTAACTTTTGCCCTCTCTGATCCCCTAACAGCATGTTTCTGGAAATACTGTGTCACCAACTAAAGCCCGGTGGCTGCAGGACGTTTGCTGTGATTTCTTCACTGCCTGGTTGGCAACGCCTTCACTCTCCATCATCATTTTTGTTTCCTAGTTTATTCACCATATATACCGGATGATCGAAAGTTATATTTTTGAAGTTGTAGAATTGTCTTTTTTGAGGCTGAAAATAAACTTGAATATCAGAAATGTCATAAATGAAACCTGCTTTTTGTTGTGAGATTTCAGGGTAAAGATGTTTCTTATATTTACAGTACCTAAAGAAAGGAGCATTATGGTATTAGTAGTAGGCACACAAAAAGACAAGATGATGACAAATAATTTTGATATTTATTATTAGTGTGACAGTGATAATCATATCAGATACAGAAATGTATTTCATTGTTTGCATTAAAATAACTGTATATGGAGGTTTCTGCAGCTGCTGCTCACACTTACACAATCATATATGTTTAAGAGAGGGTGATTGATCATAAGAATGTGGAAAGATATCTATTTACACTATAAACAATAATATTAATTGCACATTTGGCCTTTTCAACATGGCATAAAGATCTGTCTGATTGACTATGGATGTCGTTACATACACCCAATAAAACATTTTACTTCAGCGTGTCCTAGAGTCTTACTGGAACAGAGATACAGGTTTAAGGAGGGATAGTGTCTGGTTTGTGGACACAGATTAACTGGTAGGGTATAGCGCCCTCTACAGATAACAACACAGTTACACTGAGTGAAAAAAGGACATTAATTACAGAGAATCAAAGGTTTTAGTTCCTCTTGTTCGCTACGCTGAAGTAAGCCTTCTCTATTTCAATGTCAGCTGGACACGTCTGTTTGAACTCCTCTCTCTCGTTGGCGTTTCGAAGGTATCTCCACACGCCTGTGAACTCTGCAGGGATGTCAAAGTCGCAGTACTTCTTGGAAGCAACCTGAAATACATAAGAAAATCTTTATTATTAATAACACCATGTACATAAAGATCAAAAAGTACTCAGATGATTATCATTTAAAATGACCATGTTATACTGTTTAATGTAATAAAATGCATCATTTTTTATGGTCATTAATTCATTGTGAAGTAACTATAACTGTCATAATAATATTGTAGTGGATTCAAAATAAAGATAATATTTATCTTTATCGCAGTAAAGAACCTTTTATAAAATAAATGCAGCAAGTACTTTACATTAAATAGGCATTGATTAAACATGAATTCAGGGATATAATGCCAAAATAATGGAAGAATATCAATAAATCTGAATGGTTGTGAGATGATTCATGCGAGGAAAGTCAATTCTGATACAGACATTAGTATTATTGGTTATGCTTATCCTGTGAAATGCTCAATGACTTCCCCTTTGGTTTGCAAACAGTTTTGATGGGAAATGTCTCTTTTGAGGAACTAATTAACATCATAAATTGTGACGAGGGGCCACAATCACACACATTGAAGTAAGTAAGGAATCCCAAGCCCACAATGTTGTAAAATATTGATTTAATCTTTACTAATGCATACTTTTATCTGACCTCATTGTATGGTTTAAAGTACAATATAAGTACAGTCAATATGTGAATTATAACTACAATTCTCACAACATACCAACAGATGAAGAGGCACAGATGTGGACAGAAACTTCTAGACAATCACAGTTTGCTTATCATTTCATTTGAGTCTTGCTTCTATTATTTTGACTCTTGAGAAGGCTTATTTTATTTGTTGAATTTCTGTGGAAACTACTTCATTTTCATAAAGCCTCATTCGTCAGACAAGGCTTCTCGACTGCGTGTAAATCAAATAACTTCAATGATAACTAATTTGATTTAAGATGTCTGTGGCGGCAATTACAAAACAGAAGAGGAAACACTTTGCACCACTGCCTTTAGACTGAAACAAAACTATAGATACTAGAGATTACCCTAAAATGAAAACACATTAGATGCAAAGTCTCACCCTGATGACGTGCAGCTTGGGCAGCAGGTTGCAGTCGGCTAAGGTGAGGCGATCTCCATCCAGAAACTTCCTCTTGGAGATGGTGATGGTTTCTCTGGAGTTGTGGTCGACCTCCTCCGGTAGCGGGGAGATCAGGTAGTTGTCCAGACGCTTGAACTCCCGCAGCAGGTTTTTCTCGTGGACTAGAGGGTCAGAAACACAGGGATGATGTTTTTCATTAATTGCTTGTGGCGTAATGTATCTGCAGGTAAATCAGATCAAGTTCAATTACTCAATTAAAGGGCATGCGTTCTTCCATTTTATGGTACTTTATTCATTAACTCCATTACATTTCATTTACTTTTTACTCCTATCTAGCTTTTAGTGATCTTTTGTAGTTACTCTTTACTTTATAGATTAACATATTACATACAAAAGCTTTACGTTTATAACATGCAATAAATTCCAATAGGATCAATTGAATAAACAGATACAGTTTTACTTAAACCAACTAGGAAGCCCGCCCATCTTAGTATCGTAAATAAAATTCCAATAATATCATAATAAACATGCATAACATAAGGACCAAGCTAATAATGACTATTTCAGACACTGTTGGCGGTTTAAGTGTATTAAGTAGTATTATCATATTTTAGAGGCTTATCAGATACTTTGGAGATAAAAGTGAAAATCATTGGTTCTGTGACAACAAATAAAAACTATATTTTCAAACCATTTTATCTCTTTATCTAAAATAAATACAAATGAATTCAATAAATAACAAGTGTATAATAATGGGATTTTAAAGAGGTTATGGATTCTGTTAGCGTTATATGAGGATAAGTAAAACATTATCTTCTGTTATAATTAATTGAAGTCCAACTTACAGGTGTTATTAGGACTGTTCTTGATGAAAGCAGAGAACTTTGCAAAAATGTCAGCGCCCACATCAAAGGACTCTTTGTTTAGTGGGCTGAGATGAGGATACCTGCGGGGGAGGCAAGAAAGGGAGTGAACGTGTTTGATGAGAATACGCCAGCATCACAATCACACTTGATTAATATTTGTGTAGTGATTAAGCGCCAACAATACCTGGGCGGGCGCACTGTTTGTTCTAGAAACTCCTCGATTTTGATGAAGTCTGTTTTGAGGGTGCCGTTATAGAGGAGGAAAGGAGGGTTGGTGCCAGGGGCCAACTCTTTGAGCTCAGCGGGCTTTCTGCAGAGAGGACACAGAAATATGGAATAAGCATCATATAGTAAGGAGTCGAAAGGGAATTATTCATCTCATATTGTAATTTAGAAAGAAATTGTGCAATATTGGGTACATGGGAAAAGAAGGATGAAAGGGAACGGCAGAAGAGGAAAACATTTTTGGGAAAAGTAAAAAAATACAGTATATTGAAAGGTTGTCCAACAAAGTAGAAATGCAAAAAAAGGCAATACATGGAAAAGTGGTAGAGTATCTGTTCTGCTTTCACTTGTCTTTATTTTCTGTTTTGTTTGGAGATATAGACAAAAGGGAAGTGAAATACGTGGGTCATTTCATGAATACATGCTGTAGCAAAATGTATAATTTGCACAAATTGAAGATATCAGGAATATAATAATGTAATAATGTATTAATGGCTTTGACCCATCCTAGGGTTAGGAGCAGTGGGCTATCATATGTACGGCGGCGGCCATATGGAAGATGTGTTTTAGAAACGGTCCGTTTTTACCAACGTTTGCCATTTTTTATTGCAGATTTTCTTTGTCATGCATTAGCTTAAACCTCTATAAGAGAACATATATTTTAAAACTGAAGATAGGGCAGGAAAGGGGAGATGTAAATGTATTTAATCTTAATGTTATCAAGCACGTCAAAACTGAGAGCGTGTTATCGAGGCTGTCACAACCAAATGTGAATCAGTGGATTAATCTTTTAAACATTGGCTGTGTGTTTAGTTATAAAAAACACACTGTGCTGGGAGTGGTCGGTGGTTTAAAAGGCCTGTGTCTGTATGTTTGTGTGTGTTCTGAATCATTCAATTATCAGCTTCCTTTCAATGTTTCCTGATTTTATTTGCTCACCGGTAATGACGCTGAGAAATTCACACAATACAGCCTAAATTAAAGAAGGTGTTTGTTTGACAGCGACACAGAGCTCTTTGTACATGGAGCTCTTTGGGCTCCTCCCTCTGACCTCTGTGAGACAGAGAGAGTAACACACCTATTGATAAGTGAGAAATTATTTGAATAGCTCTCAAGTTCTCTCTCTCATTCCCTTTTCAAAAGAGTCCTATGTAAAAGTCCCCAAGACCAGATGCTCAGGAAGTGTTTGTAACGGAGGGAGGGGGGGTCTTACTTCCTCATATCAACAGTGGTCACTGTAAACTTCACTCCTTTCAGCCACAGCACCATGAAGAGCCTCTGACAGAAGGGGCAGTTCCCCACGTTCTCCCCATCATGTCCAGCCTGAAAAAACACCAAGAAGTCAATGTTAAGTACAGACTACATAAGTCATAAATGTCCTGTTATAGCCAGTGAATCAAATCACAACATCTTTTCTCCTCTGATCTGCTAATAAATATTTCTAAAAGTGAAAGAAAGGCGTGTCCAGGAAGTTTCCTCCATTGAGGGAAAAGCAGGCATTGTGTTGTGGCGGAAAACCACAGACGCTATTAGCTCTCCTCCCTCTTGATGTCAAAGGAAAAGTTTGACATTTTGGAAAATGATAGGCTTTCTTTCCTGAAGTTAGATGAGAAGATTGATACCACTTTCTCAGCCTGTTTGGTAAATACCATACAGTCAGTGGTTGGTTGGCCTAGCAGAGCTTAGCATTAAGACCAGAAGGGAAAAGAAACAGATAGCTGAAGAGTAAAAATAAGGTTTATGGGCTCTAATATTTCTTGTAGTCCTCTTATTTTTTGGTACAGATTAAACAAAAGTGATATAACGTATTATTAGCTTCAGTGATGCTGGTTGGCAATGTTTGTTCTTTATGCTAAGCTAAGGTAACTAACTGCTGGCTGTAACTTTCTTTGGCAGGCATGAGTGACGTTCTCATTGAGCTTTTGCACATCCCCTGCAATGTTATACTTTCTTCAATTGTTTTTGAATTTCACTTGCACTTGTGTTATATCTGTCTCTGCAGAGTTGCCTTTAACAAAAACAGGTTTGTGAACCGGTCGAATGAAAAGATCTACAAGTTATTATTGTCTGGTTATTAGGCAACAACATTAAGGGGGGAAATTGTTTGTTTTTGATCATTCTTTCTCGATATAGAGAACTACATCTGAAAGTATGCGCAAGTAAAGTGGGTGCGCCAGTCCTCCTGTACGCTCTCAGCGCCGTCTGGGTGAGCGATGATAAGGTCTTCTGTCTGTCTGTGGTTAGAGTTCACTGATAAAATACAAGTGCTGTGACACTCAACAGGGAGAGAAACACTTGAGCATCTGCATCACACTGTATCTTTAAATGGCACCCATCAAATTGAGAGTTGTCCTCTGATTGAACATACATGTTGCAGATCTCTGGCCTCTTATACAATCCTGATAAGTGATAAGAAAATCCTTAGTTTGTGTTTTCTGCACTTCGAGGAAGTAAACTCAGGGAATTTATGTTAAGCAATGCTTTTCAATCCAAAATGACAGAATACAGTTCCTGAAGATGTCAACGTAAAGCTGACTCAAAAATGAGATGCTTAACTTTCTTTCCAAGTTTTATTTCTAATTTTGTGTTTTTTGTCTTCTTTAAAAACATATTCTTAATCTCATTGGGATTTTACTGTTAAATTAAAGGTTGAATCAAATAAATAAGAATATATATTCCTCTATAAAGGGAGGATATAAGGCAGTTACATTAAACAGGTAATAACATGCAATAATAAACAGGCTAATGTTGTGAAATGTACACACAAGACGTTCTTTTGACAGTGGATTCATGTGTAATTGACTTTCCCTCAAATGTTCCAGCAAACTTCTCGTTTTAAGTTATTAGTGAAATTTAAATGACTGACCTTAATAAACAACTCGATGCTTGGCTCCTTTTCAGAGTCCTGTCGAAGTGCCATGGTGTCCATAAAAAAAAGTTAAATGCAACTTTTTTTAAATTTCTTGTTCCAGTCAGAGATTCTCCTTAAGTCTGTTTGCACCCACAGCACTGTATGGAGTGAAGTCTGAAAGCAGTGAATAGGTGCTGCTCTGGTTTAAAGGGTCTCTGTGGTTGTGGAGAAAGTGTAACACCTCCTGGCTCAGTGTGTTTTGTCTCAGGAGGAGGCTATCGCTCCGAACATACTTCACTAGTGAGGGGAGAGGGAGGATCCAGAGAGATGGGCGGGGTACTCCCTCTTATATACCCAAAGCCAGCATCTGTGAGCCTAAAATAGTTTCCTTTGCTTAAAGCAATACACAGGAACTGATATCAGTATGCTAGTCAAAACACACATATTCAGAGGATTCATTTTGGATTACGCACCTTCCAACACTGTTAGGTATGAAGGGGAAAATAGTTTAGGAGGAAGGCTGATACAATTTATATTTCTCCTAAATTCAAAGTTAGCATTTTTAATTTAAACGTAATATTTCAGAAAGTAAAAACAAGTGTCTCAATGTGAGGAATCAATTAGTTTTATGTGAAATCTTACTTTTTCTTTACCTGCTTGTAGTGTCTTGCAAAATGCAGTTTATCAATACATATTATAAGTATAAGCAGGTCCATTTTCTAACACAGAAATCTTCCCTTCAGTAGCAGTTACAGCCAAATACATATCCAGTTTCATTCCTATCAGTTTTCTGGGTTTTACAAAGGGTTTGGTTTACATATCATTCATAGCCTGACTTAAAGAACATTTTATTTCTAAAACATGGGAAAAATTATTTATTTTTGATGGAAAGAAATATGAAAATAACTGTGTTAACTCTAAAGTGTCTAGACAATAAAACACTTCATCCAAGTTTCAGATTTCTCATTATGGAAATGTATTAATGTTATCACATATAAGAGTTCACAAAGTGAACTTTGTTTCAATATTGTGTATATTTGACACACTAACTTCACGTTATTTTATTGAGAAATGTCAGTTCCAACCATCTGAAAAATATTGTTATTAGTTCCTTTAAATACATTTTAACTAGGTTTTGTCATTTATTAAGAACAGTTTATCTCGCCATCAGCGTCCTGTGGTAATTAGAATACTGTATTTCCAGTATGAAATAAAAAAATGACATTGGGGTAAGTAGTTCAGCTTTAAGATTAGTTCTATTTGTCATTCTTAAAGCACATTTCCTGATTATATTTTGACTTACTTGTATATTTTGCTAATTGTTTTCTACTTTATTGTACTCAGGGAAAGGGTCAAGTTGTATTTGTCACTATTCTTTTAAACAAAAAGGGAGATGTTTCAGAGTTATTTGGAGTAATGCATCATGATGACGGGATTCCCCTCATTGTTGTCATCAAGCAGAGGGGAAGTTGAGTTTACTTTTGTTTTCTGATTTGTTTTGCATGCGTTGAGGCTTGAAGAAAGTATTGAAATATTTTCATTCCATTTAATATTTGCTATTATAGTGAAATTCTAAATGTTGACTCTTGTCTTTAACTCATGGCCCACATGTGCTTGGAGTGAGGGCTCAGTTCAATATCTCCATTTCTTGTTATACTATCAATTACAGTAAAGAGGAAATGTTTCGGTAGAGGAAAAATGCTGTGGTTAAGACTTCCCTAAAGAAATCATGGACAGAAGTATGCAATACATCACTAAGAATTAAAAATACAAGGCTCTGTGCGATTTGTGTTAGGTGGCTGAGTGCCATTGAAAACATTGATATTCCAAACAAATCCAGGAAATGTGATGAATAACATTCAATGATCACAGGACATTTAACAAAGGGAGAGAAAGTTGTTAAAAAAAGAAAGTATCCTCCTCTTCTTTATTAAATATCTGCAAAGTCAGAGAGGTTATAGCCTGAGGTTTTCCAAATGTCTGAAAGATAATATCCCTTTCCACACACTTGTACCACCCCTCTTCCAAGTAAACAGTTTTAAGTAATAATGAGTCACAGTATTGACACTTCCAATGGGAGGTGAAAGGAATTTACTGGAGTAGGAGGTGGGAGTGTCAATCTAACTTACACACATTATTAAAAAACGTGTCCTTCTCTCCCTCCATTATTACTCTGCTGCTATGGAGGGACTTTTTTTTTTGGAGCCAGTGTGAAAAATAACTGGAAGGTCATTCAGAGATTGACTTTGATTCAACATCCCAAGTAGCTGCAATAGCTGATAATGTCACAATTCTCATGTATTATGCGTCAGTGTTTGGTTGGTATGACAACAGCCGTCCCACACACAGAGTTGAGTAAGAGACTAAATTAAAGTTTAAAGCTTTTAAAGTAAACTGAAACAAACTGGTTCTGGCCACACTGAGAGGG